>NC_141040.1:9622500-9722500 GCF_052040795.2 Danio rerio
ATATTTGGTTACCAGGAAGTGACTTTTGTTTGTTTTCTAGTCTATATCAATCATAAGGGCACCTTGAAGTCAAAAACACGTCAAAAATGCGAATCGATTTGATGTCAAAACCTTGACGTCCATGTGACATCCACACATTGATTCTGTTTTGACCACTAATATAACATGAGACTTTTTTTATTCTTATTTATCTGGCTTCAATTACAAATTACTTTGGATTTTATACCCCTACAGTGCATTTAAACTATACTGATGTCAAAACTACATCAAATTGATATCTAACATTGGTAACACGTAATATATTTTTGATGTTTTTGACATGTTGTTTGATGAGATTTTTGACATCAAGTTCTCACTCGATTGACATTCATATAGGACCAAAAAAACACTACAGATGTTTTTTTCCAATATTCTTCAATATAACTTCCGTTATGTTCACCAGAAAAGGGAAACTCAAACAAATGGAGGATTGAGTCTAATTTTTTTTTTTTTTTTTGGGAACTATCTCTTTAATGACTCTAAAGGGCTCTGTGGATTGGGGAAATTAGGCCCCACTAATGACATTAAAAAAAATGTTAGACATGCTTCCCTTTTAAATTTGTGATTGCCTTGCATTTTAGGCAAGTGAAATCTTTTTTTTTTCCAAGTTTCACAACTCTTTTTTTGTTCTTTTAGTTTTTTTTTAGAAACACAGCTTCCTACATCCCTACATCCCACCACATGTATCTCATCCATGTAGGTGTAAATTAAGTTTGTCCTCAAGAAAATTCCCAAGGTTGTGTTGATTTTTAAAATGAGGAAGCGATAAAAAGAGCTTGGTACTGACGTCAAAAGATCAGAGATGACCACGAAAATAGCTTAGGAGGATCACTATGAGGTTATCAAAATATTAGGAGGTTCGAGGGAAAGCATTAAATCAAGCCAAACACAAACAATAAACATGACAAAAAAGAGTGATATGATTTCTTTTCAGATACAGCTTTGACCATAATTTTAACACACCATGATTTTGTGTAGTCAACTATTTATAAAGTAGTTCCATGGAGTTAGATTTATAGTATGCATAATTAGATTGTCAGCTGTTTAAAGAAAATAGCTCTTTAGTTAGTGTTGTGTGCCATTATCTTTATGTTTATTTCTGTAACATTTCGCTCCAGCAGAATGAGAGGAAAGAATCTTGAGTTGAGTTCATTCCATTAAAAATATATACAGTATAAAAAAAATAAAATAAAAAAAAACTACTTAAAACATTTTTTTTTACTCTCTCACTCAGTTTCCTTCAGGTTTCTTAAGGGTCACCACAGCAAAATCAACCACCAATTACTCTAGCCTATGTTTTTTTTTTTTTTATGTGGCAGATGCCCTTCCAGCCACAAAACACTTTTGTATTTTTAGTATACAGCTGAAGTCAGAATTATTAACCCCTCTTTGATTTCTTTTTATTTTTTTATATTTCCCAAATGATGTTTAACAGAGTTAGGAAATTTTCACAGTATGTCTGATAATGTTTTTTCTTTGGGGAAAGTCATTGTCGTAAGTCGTCTAGTCGAAGTTTATTTCGACTACAATAAAAGGAGTTATTATTATTATTTTTTTTTAAACATTTTAAGGTCAAAATTATTAGCTCCTTTAAGCTATATTTTTCGATAGTCTACAAAACAAACCATCATTATACAATAACTTGCCTAATCACCCTAACCTGCCTAGTTATCCTAATTAACCTAATCAAGCCTTTAAATACCATTAAAAAATATCTAGTAAAATATTATTTACTGTCATCATGGCAAAGAAAAAAGACCTAAGTTATTAGAAATTAGTTATTACACCTATTATGTTTAGAAATGTGTTTTGTCCGTTAAACAGAAATTGAAAAAAAAAAAAAAAATAAACAGGGGAGCTAATAATTCATGGGGGCTAATAATTCTGACTTCAACTGTAAATAAATTAAATTAAATGTAAATTAAACGTTTTTGCCATGGCAAATCTAAATTCTCCACTTTATCGCCTCATAATCTTTTAATAATGTGATTCTATAAAGTAATCAACTTATACGCCCTATGATACTTTATGTAAATCATGAGAGTCATCTCTGTTAAACAGTAAGCAATCAGTGAATTGTTTTAAATAACCGAGTACAGCGAGGTGGAATGATCCATCCCAAAGTTCATCCATTGAACATCATAGGGCAACTTAGAACGTTTGCAAATTACTTTTGGCTTTTCTGCCGCAATATCATGGATACGTGCAAAGTAAATAACCTGGAGGGAATTTAAAAGAGCTCTCGCACAGATCCCCTTGTGATACTAATATCATGTTAAAAAACCAAGCTTAATGTTATTTGAATGATGGATAAAAATAAAGCACAAAGACGTTCAGTTTTCATCCAGGATTTATTGCATTATTTGCAGTGCAATCTTATTTTGTGAAACTCATGAAATATATAGCATCCTCAGTTAGCAATGAACATAAATAACAATTCAAGAACTCCCACTTAGATATGCTTAGCATTTATATTTGGCATGCTGTCCCGGGAGAGAACCCTGAGCTTGGAGATATTTGAGCCGAGGGCTCCCGCCCGGTCAATAAGCATATCAGAGGATCCATGATCAGGTAAGTCTCGATAGTTTCCCCTTTAGAAAGGGGAGGAAAAGGAGGAGATAGGGTAGAAGAGTGGATTCTTCTGAAATGAAGATAGGGAGAAAAGGAGAAAGTGATCAATTTATAGTAACCTAGGATCACTCGGATTGGATTATTACTGATTACAGATGAGTGGCCAGCTGTGTTCAATCATATCACGTGCTCCTCTGGAAATTAGTTTATGAAACTTCTCATATAGCTGCAAGCAGCAATTATTGGGGCCAAGCAGCCCAGCAACCACATCATAAACAAACATGGCAGCAAGCTACAGGGCAACTGTAAAATTATATAACTTTTTAGTAGCATGATCTGAGCCAAAATTGGTGGAAATTGAACTAATAATCCATGTAGAATTCAAAAGAACTGATTTTAAACTAATTCAAGATGGTGTACAGAGAGTTGTGTCAATTAGGGACTAAATTATATCAATGTTCTCTGTATGATCTAAGGCAGTGGTCACCAAACTTGTTCCTGGAGGGCCGGTGTCCTGCAGATTTTAGCTCCAACCCTAATCAAACACAGCTGAACAAGCTAATCAAGGTCTTACTAGGTATACTTGAAACTTCCAGGCAGGTGTGTTTAGGCAAGATGGAGCTAAGCCCTGCAGGGACACCGGCCTTCCAGGACCAGGATTGGTGACCCCTGATCTAAGGAATCCGCAAGATCAGTCTCATCACAATAGAAAAAAAAAACTCTTCATAAGTATTTTGATAAATTTTGTTTGATTTATATTAATTGTCAAAACCCAGAATGGGTCTTAAACTGACGTAGTTTGGTCAATGTCAAGTCTATATCACATACATTAAGTTTGGTTATAATACTTCAAACCATTGCAATGATTCCGCCTGATATCTTATCTGGCAGCATTACATTAAGGGCTCTATTTTGACGGTCCATGCGCAGAGCGCAAAACGCAGGGCACAAACGCTTTCAGGGCGTATCAGAACGCATTTTTGCTAACTTAAGGACGGGAAAATCCGCTTGGCGCCGTGGTGCATGGTCTAAAAGGGTTGAGTTTATTTTCTTAATGAGTTATAGGTGTGTTTTAAGAATAAACCAATCAGAGTCTCATCTCCCATTCCCTTTAAGAGTCAGCTGCACTTTGCGCCAGACAATAGACCGACTTTGTTCTGGTCTAAAGATCAGACTATTTACTGTCTCGGTTTATGGATCTGTGTGTTCCTCCTGTATGTTATGTATCTTGTCTTGTGTGTTGTCATGTGTGAGGGTGTGTGTTTGTTTACCTTTTGTGTTGACAGCGTGCTATAGGATTAGCTGATGTCATTAGCTGACTTAATCATCTTCCAGCTGGTCCTTATTTGCCTGGCTATATATTTTCTCATGTGGTATGTTCTGGTTATCAGTCTGTTGTTTGTCTTGTTTCTGTCTGTTGTTTTCCAGAATTCTTCGTTGTTCATTGAAGTCTTCATTGTGACCTGTGGCTCTCTTGTTTTGAACTTTCTTGTCTCCAGTTCACTCCAGTGGTATCCTTTGTTACATTTTTCTTTTATTAAACACTTGCAATTGGATCATTTTCGTCTAGTGTCGTGACAATTTACAGTTCCTCAAAATAGCAATGCGCCAAAACACGCCTGCTTTTTTTTAGACCAGAACGCCTATGGGCGCACATTTGAGCGCAAATGCATTTGCTATTTAAACAGTGTGGCGCAACACCTCAAAATGACCCTTGCGCCAAGCTTAAAGTAGCAAAAGACTATTGCGCCGCCGCCGCGCCTTGTGTCACATTGCGCCGGGTGTATGATATGAAATGACAAGTTTTATCAGCATGGTTTGAAGATGATCCAAGTCAAATAAAGACATAATGGGGAAAAAATTATTTAATGCAGTGCTTCTGGTACAACCTGGGACCCACTTTATATCAGATATCACTCAGCCAGTGGAGATTGATGATTTTTTAAAAACAACAACAGACCTTAACCGTGCTGATTTTGTGATGACATACAATACACCGGAAGCGCTTAAGTCAGGTTACTGACAAATTAAAAGTCCTTTAGCATACTTTCGTATATTCCCCATGCAGAGCCCTAAGCGGCTGCTTACCTTGCTTATTGGTTAAGTGCGCCCCTGATGATGAGCCTTAGGCATAAAAGACATAGAACACATTAATTAACGGATAAATAAGAAATAATTCTATGTGTCACAATCAATTTTTGTTGTTGTTGTCATTTTTCTTTAAAATTGACCAAGTGAAAATGTGCAGTTTGCTAAAATAATTCTGATGTAATAATATACCACTCACGTGCTAATTGAAATATAAACCCTTCTTTTTATTTCTGTTTTAAAATGCATAAATATTAATATTAAATGAATATTAAAAATTGATATATTAAATGTGAAATATATTTATTTGTTTACATATAGTCAGTGAAACACTTTTCAGTGTTTATTAAACTTATTTGGTCATCGTCTGTTTCTTTTAAAGTCTTTGAATTTAAAATTAAGCCTTGAAGGGAAAATACTTCATTTAATTCATAGGGCATATAATAAAAAAAAATATAATTTAATGGTTCATATAAAACATAAAATTTAATAAATATTAACATATTAATTAGATAAAATTAACATCTGCACTGAAAAAAAATATTTAGCTCAGCCTTGCATGTTTATTTTAACAAGAAAAAATATTCATCCTAAAACATGAAAAAAAATGTTATAGAAAGCAAAAAGTAAACTTTCTCAAGCATCAAGATATTGTTACAAAACCAACCTAAATATTTTTTGATTGTATTTCTTGATAAGTAATGCTTCAATGAATTATCTGGCAGATAGAACCTCATAATTCCAAGCGGAAAATGACTTTTCAGAATGAGAAGGTTCTATCTGCATTTACCGTGGGTTTTTTACTCCAATTTGCAAATGTAAGAGAACTTTGATAATTTACACTTAGAGGACCTTTAGGGTCTCTGTTATGTTAATGTATGAAAGAGGACTGTTGCACACACACACACTGTTTGCTATATGGATTGCAAAAAACTTTGAAGCTTAATATCTCAAAATCATTCAGAACGCAGATAGAACCTTATGATTCTAAGGTGACGATGTGTGTGAGAGAGAATTTCAGTTATCATTTAATTTGTGTCAAGCGCTAAATTAGTTTATTTATGCTATAATGGTAAACAAAATAACCTAACATAACCCTAAACACCAGTGAGAAAATAATTATGGTGTTTTATTACACAATTTTACTATTTTAATGCTGCCCAAATTTACAGTTTTTTTTTTTTGTTCATAAGTTCATTTTAATGTTTGGTTTTGTTGGAGTGTCTTGTAAATTTGATTGAAAGGTTACACTCTGCCCCTAAGAAACAGTTAATTAAATAATTAATGAATAGTAATGATAAACACATTATTATAATAGTCTCACACTAATACCTATAAAATATCTAATTTATTTCACTAGCGCTCAATTTAGATACATTGATAGTTACCAGATAAATAATATTTTAAAATGTTATTTTCATTGCTGAAGTTTAACACTCTGGCTGTGTGACAAGGTGAAAACACCTTGTCACACAGGGGGGTGTTTTCAAGGTATATATATATATATATATATATATATATATATATATATATATATATATATATATATATATATATATATATATATATATATATAGACATATGATCAAAAAAATTATTTATAAATAATTAATTTATAAATATAAATAATTTAAAAATAGTTGAAAATTACCCATATTCATATATAAAAAAGTTTAAATGCACTTTAAACAGTCGTCACACTCATAAACTACATTACCCACAACCAATATGCACTACATTTTCTCGTCAGTTTCCGGGCGCGCTTCACACTTTCATAACTTACCCTGTAACAGGTTTCCATTGAAAAACTTCACATTAAAGCTGTCTACATAATGTGTACAGCCGTTACTAAAGGGTGTCATGTTTTATAGTTAAAATACAATAGTATAGCGCTTTTTAATCGCTTTAATGAGTAGTAAGAAGTTGCGGAGATCCGGAGTCTCAGCTGATCTGTGCGAGAGACTCAAGCGGCATCAGCTGGAAACCTGCCAGGTAAAACAGTCTGACCACCTCTTGAATGTTTCTTCATAACGAGAGTAGACTTCTTTTAATGTGTGTATGTGTGTGTGTGACCTGTAGGATGTCCTGTCGGTCACCCAGGTGGAGCTTTCGCGTCTGGCTGGACTTAGTTACCCAGCGGCTCTGAATCTCCAGCGTCTGGTCAGTAAAGCCTGTGCTCCGGCTGTCATCACTGTAAGTTATTTCCGCATTAAAAGTGTAGTACCCCAAAAAAGAAAATGTACTCACTATTTACTCTCCCTCAATTGCTTATAAACATTTATGAGTTTCTTTCTTTTCTTTTGAATGCAAAATAAGATATTTTGAAGAAAGCTGTAAACCTGTAACCAATGACTTATTTACTAGCAAAAACCAATGCTGTGGATGGAAGTCGATGGTTACAGGTTTTCAGCTTTTTTCGAAATATCTTCTCTTGTGTTCAACAGAAGAAAGAAACCCAAACAGGTTTGGAACAAGTCAAGGGACAGTAAATGATAACAGAATTTTTAATTTCAATGAACCATACCTTTAAGTCGTGTTCATTTTACATCATGTTCAGTCTTTCATCAGTAGTTGATTCTCTTTTTGATGACAGGCCTTGGATTTGTGGAAGAGGAAGGAAGAGCTGTGTTTCTCAACATCGCTTCCTGCTCTGGACAGATTACTGCATGGAGGACTGCCGCGGGGTGCTCTTACTGAGGTAGTCTAATGCTGCATTTGCTTACATGGAAAGTTAGTTCAATCAAACATAAAAAGCTGCTGTCAAACTATTCTTGTTCTTATTAATTAGATCCTAGCAGTGTTGGGTACTTTACTGCGAATGAGTAATTAAGTACTAATTACATCAATAAAACTGCATTTAAATTACTTGTCTGAAATGTAACCTAATTACTCAATATACCGATATCAAGTAAATACCTTTGACATTTTTTTATTTATAGCTCAATGGGGCTAGAATTCCTGCTTAGTTCATTGTTTTTTAAGCATGTATAATTGTCTGGCAAATTTGAACTTTTTTCAGTTGAAAAATTGAGTTATTCTGCAAAAATATTTGTAGAGCAAAATTAAATATTTATACAGGACTGCTTCATTCATTAATGCACTGTATTTTTGGCAAGTATACTTTAAGTAACTGTAATTTAATGAACTAAAGACGAAAAGTAATTACTTACTGTACATTTTTCAGTATTTTTAACTACATTCCACACTGCATCCTATAGCTATTAAATAAAGAAATATTCATTAGGTAGTCAACTAATAATTAGCTACATTCTAGTGCTTTTTTGAATACTAGTTCATATTTCCAGATTTTTACTTGTCCCACAAAAAAAATAATTTAATAGCTATTTCTTAGCTAAATAATTTAAATAATGTGTCAAAAGCATAAATGTAAACATACACTTTTTATTCAGCATAACCTTTCTTCAAATACTTCTGAATTAAAAAAAAAAATTATAATTGTGATGAAATGGAAAAAAAAAAAGTTTTTTTTTTATCGTGCGATAAGAGTCTTGCGTTTACGCTCTATATATATATATATATATATATATATATATATATATATATATATATATATATTAGGACTACTTGATTATGGAGAAAATAAACATAATTACGGTTAATTTGGCCATAATTGTAACCACTATTATTAAAAACATTACAGTTGAAGTCAAAATTATTAGCCCTCCTTTGAATTATTACTTTTTTTAAATAAATATTTCCCAAATGTTGTTTTAACAGAGCAAGGACTTTTTCACAGTATTTCCTATAATATTTTTTTCTACTGAAGAAAGGCTTATTTGTTTTATTTTGGCTAGAATAAAAGCAGGTTTAAATATTTTTAAACTTAATTTAAGGTCAAAATTATTAGCCCCTGTCTATTAGCTATATATTTTTGTTTGTCTGCAGAAGAAACTACTGTTATACACTGACTTGCCTTATTACCCTAATTAAGCCTTTAAATCGCACTTTAATCTGAATAATCTTGAAAGATATCTAGTAAAATTTTATGTGCTGCCATCATGGCAAAAATGAAATAAATCAATTATTAGAAATGAGTTATTAAATCTGTTATGTTTAGAAAAGTGTTAGGAAAAAAATCTTCTTTCCAATAAACAGAAACTGGGGGAAAAGGGTCACTAATAATTCAGGAGGGCTAATAATTCTGACTTCAACTGTATAGAGTTATTTTCCTCCCTGTAAATAAGAAAAGGGAAATAAATACAATAGAATAAAAATATGAAACAAACTGTGGTTTAAGCATCTTTAATGTAAGAAAAATCTTTAGCTATAAAAGTCCTTCAATCAAAAGCAGTGAGCGATTTTCTCCATTTGTTGTTTGATTCATGATCGGCAGCAGGAATATTGCGCGCTGTCACTTCAAAAGCTGTGCTGTTCTGATTTATGGTTTGTCTTTCACTTGTCTTTTGATTCTTAACTTGTTTGTTCATTACACAAATGAGGGTTAATATGAATAATCACTAAACAGCGCATTTTGACACCTATTTGACCATTAAAACACTCACATTAAGATGACTTTAGATGTGTGTGCTCTGCTCGTCTCTGAGGCTGAGTGCTTAGACAAAACAGCATGCGATCTCTTTTGCTCTTTTTAAAACATGAATGATTTAAATGTACATCAATGAACAATGCCCATCCCGTGCTGCAAAAGTTCATTTTAATTTTGTTAAAATTCAGACCATTTAAATTGTTTGCAACTATTTGGCCGAAATAATTTTTTTATTTTTGGTGAGCTCACTGGCGCCTTAGGCCTGTGGCCTTTTGGGTGTATGGCCATTCACAATAAATGCGCTATATGAATACACATTACTATAGTAATTACAATGAATAATGCATACGTGCTACAAACCCTAAACATAACCTGTATTATACCCTCATAAGTTAATTGGCATTTATTCCTTAGATACTAATTGTTTGTTAGATACAAGTACTTATTCAATAGACATATTTTAATAGTACCTATTAAAAAGGCACTTGTATATCACATGCACTCATAAATATTCCAGTTGTTTATCTATTTATATGCTGGGGAATTGCATTGCACACATGTTTTTACAAGCTTTATGTCCTAGTCATTAGTTCTTGTTTTGTTCTACAGAACAGTAACGGCTCACACATAATTTTGACCATTGCAATGCATCATCACAGAGATATCCATGGACGAAAAAAAGAATAGTAAATGTTATAGATTTGGTTGGCTGTACATTTTTTATGCTTGTTTGTAACAATGTGGAAGTGAATAAAGGTATACTTTACCCAAAATTGAAAATGTACACATTATTTACTCACCCTCATGTGGTTTCAAACCTTAGGGAGTTTTTTTTTTAGTCAGTTAAATCACTAAAGGAGATGTTTTGGTGAAAGATAAAAACCCTGCAACCATTGACATTCAGAGTAGGAAAAACAAATATATGAAAGTCAATGGTTACAGGTTTTCAGCATTTTTCAAAACATCTTCTTTTGTGTTCAACACAGGAAAGAAACTCGTAATGGTTTGAAACAAGAAAAGTAAATGATGAAATGATGAGTTTAGCGTGAGCCGTCTCTTGTGTTTGTCAGGTGACGGGTCCGTCAGGCTGTGGAAAGACTCAGTTGTGCATGATGCTCAGTGTTTTGGCTACTCTACCCAAGAGTCTGGGCGGTCTGGACAGTGGAGTGGTCTATATTGACACGGAGTCGGCCTTCTCTGCTGAAAGGTGTTCAGAATATCAACTCTGTGTCTTTCTCATCAGCACGTCTTTTGTTTCCTCTTTAACAAACCATCTTCTTCTCCAAGACTGGTAGAAATGGCCCAGTCCAGATTCCCAGAGTTCTTCTCGGTAAAGGGGCGTCTGCTGGAAATGGCAGCTCGTGTTCATCTCTTCAGAGAACTCACCTGTCAGGATGTCCTGAAGAGGTTGGAATGTTTCTTGAACACCTGTATACATTATGCAGTTCAGTTTACTGTTATTTCAGGGAATGTTCATATTTGTATTTCATTCATCTAAGCTTGTTGGTCTGGATTAAAAAGAGGTTTCTCAACTAATTATTCAAATGACTATACATGTTTTAGGCTGTCAAGTTTATAATTATTTGTATGCACTCCAAGACTCAGTTTATAAAGATTTATTTTACAGTAAAAAAAAAAGTAATATGAAAGATTGCAATAATTGTTTAAAGCTATTTTTTCTTTGACATCATGTTTCAGAAATAATTATAATATTTTGGAATGTCTAAAAATCAAAAATGGTTTTGTGATTTATATTTGATTGTAAATGTATTTTACAGAAAAAAATAAAATAATAATAATAATAATAATAATAATAATGCATTCAAGTTAGTTTTTTTTATCTTAATAATCTAAAACTTTACATTGTAGTTTATTTTTTGTTATTATTATTATTATTATTATTATTATTATTATTATTATCATCAAATAATTATTTGTGAATGCCTAACAATCAATAATGACTTTGGTGTTCTCAGTGATTATAAATGTCTTTTGTTGTCAATAATAATAAAATAATAGTAATAATAACAGTAATACTAATGCATTCTAGCAAGTGGTATAACGGATTACAAATCTCACGGTTCGAATCCCTGCTCTGTTTTTGAGTCACCGATCAGACCATTTTTCGGATCAGCAAAAATGGGAGGAGACAAATGTCATTTGCTTTCCATTTATACAAAAATAAAAGCCATACTTAGAAAAACAGAACTTAGAACCTGTAATATAAATAAAAATCAAGAAAGAAACAGCAGGAAAAAAGGAAAATATTCAATATAAAAAATGATTTTTGCTACTGTTGCTGATAATGCTAAATCTAGAAATTGTACAACATATCATATGTATTTTTAATTAATGATTTAACAATTCACACATAAAACTTAATGCTTCTTAATAGGTTTCTTTATAAAACCTATTTAGTGCCATAATTATGATTATTTGTCTCCACCATTGGTTAAACAATGTAATTACTACAACATTCACCAGCGTTAAGTTTCATTAAACTCTGATTTTAATCTTTACCATAAACCTCAGTGTTTATTACTGAACTATAAACTGTTCTCCCAGCACTTCTGTATTTTAATCGTTCGTAACAAACTGAAAAAGTGTAAAAACTGAATCTCTCTTGATCAAACGCATATTTAATTGCAGCGCTCTGAAGGTTTAATAAACATTTCCAAGTCATTATTATTTATCATTCATGTTGCGTGGGTTTGAATTGAGATCACGATCTGTTAATGGTTAATTGTGCAGCTTTACACTAAATGCATTAATGCAGACTAAGAAAGCATTTAGGTCCCACAACAACTTTTCCCGTCATCTTTATATTTTACAAGGAAGACAAAATGCTTTCATACATGTGATTTGAATGATGCGGGAGGCGATCTCTCTGCAATTGTTCTAAATGTTGAATTAACCTGCAAGTAAAAAAAAAAGTGATTAATTCGTGGACCATGTATAGGCATGGGATTTTCAAGGTATACTGCGGTTTGGAAAAGTCAAGGTTGTAAAACCGCCAAAATTTTTTTTCAAAATTTTTACTAATTTTTTTAGGACAACAGTATCTCCAGCAGATGCCATTTTAAAGGGCCATGACACCCCCCACTTTCGGTTAAAGTCTACTTCAGAATTTTTTCAAAAGATGCATGATTAATGGGCGTGGAGCTCAGTGAGCATTGGGCAGAAGTGGGCGTAGCCAGCAGGGGAGAACTTGAGCGAAAAACTGTTGTTGTCAGTTAGCTTACAAAATGAGACACAAACCGTGAAGAGGCGCATGAGTTTATAGTTTACAAAGTTAAAATGCAAAGAAATGAACAGTGATTTAATGCCCTGCTACATTTGTTATTCGTAATTTCATATACACATAACCATAATTTATATCATTATAAAGATAAGTTTGTTCATGTAACGTTAAACACTATAAATGAGGACTTTTCCCCTCAATCCCCGTATCTAGCAGACTCAGTGCCGCAGGTCTCCTGACCTGTCTATTTTAACCATTAACCCTGCTGGTAATCTAGAAGATTTAGGCAAACACAGCAGCACGGCGATGTGTCTGAATGTGAACGAACTCCTGATAAAAGACAGTGTCCGCCATTCTCTAATTCTCGTGCTGCTCTCCCGACAAAAATGCTAGCAGCACGCACACAGCTTTGCTGTATGATCGGCCCTAACAAGATCGCGGGGGAAAACATGCAACAAACCCCGTGGATGATGGAAACAAATGCATATGAGCCTTCATGAACGGCTAAATACTGTGCCGTGGTTTCCGTGTCTCTCAGCTCGGGCTTGATACTGGCAGGTCTGGCAGGTCTCATGAATAATTAAGCAGCCGGCTCTTCTCATAGGATAAGAAAACTCCGCTATGAATAATAATGAGAAACTGACACGTCATCATTGCACTTGCAGTTCTGCGCTACGTCGCCGATTTTGATCCCGCCCCAAAAATCATTTTAAACCCGGAAGCTGAAATTAGCTGACAAAAGCACAAAATTATCCAGTTTTCCCCACAATTAAAGTTGACAGGTGCTAACATTGTCTTAACTGATGCTCAACACACACACATCTGTTAATATAAAAAACAAAAGTTCTCCGGGGTGTCCTGAACCTTTAAAGTGTAAAGAAATCCGTGTTTTGGAATCTAATAAAGACAGCGCAAGTCCATAATTCATTTGAATTATTTAGTCTGACATGTTTACTGTTACAAAATATTTTAAACGTTTCTCAAAAAAACATTTTGTGTTCAAAGGGGAAAAAGTAATTGCTTTTTTTACCCAGACATTTAAAAAGAACATATTTTAGAGCAGTGATCACAGTTAGTGCTGCACGATTAATCAAAAAAAGATCACAATCTCGATTCCACCCTACACGCGATCCTAATTCAGATTTTTCAATGATTCAGCCAATTATATTTTCAAGGTCAGGAAAGAAGAAAAGGCGGCCGCAGAAGTCTTCACAGCAACATTGACACCTTCAAATGGCATTAAAAGTGTCACATACTGTATTTATAAAGTATAATTCACCCAAAATGTAATTTCTGTCTTCATGTAATAATGCTGCCGAGAACGCGCGCGTGCATGCAAATGACGCTTACTTTAGTGAACACAACCTGCATATGCTGTAAATAACAGGTAGTGAAGTTGTAAATAAAGTTCAGTTTGTTGCACAGAGCGATCGTTTGAGGGCCTTGCGGGAGGTTGGATTTGCATATGTGTTTTTTTTCTCACAGCGACAGCAGTCATGAGATGCACTAGGAAGTGAAAGTGAAACCTGTGCGCACATCCTTTAATTGATCATATGGCATTTTAGAGTTATGATTATGACATGCATTCAATATGTTTTTTCTTTCTTAGCGAACACGAAGAGTTGTGCATGAAAATGAATGTTTACTGTGTCATTATAACAACCCTAGCCTATGTATAATGGAAATATAATGACAATGACAGATGACAAGCACATGTCTCAAACATAATAATTCATAATATGTATATAATTATGTATAGTTGTATTCTGATGTCATCATTTTTACTGTGAATTAACAAACAGGACATCTGGAAAATCTGTTCATATCCACCATAATACAAAATTTAGCATTTTAAGCAACAGTAGAGCTACACATAGGCCTGTTATTGTTGTTGTTTACCAAATGTTTGAGAATTAACAATAATAATAGGCTAATCATTTTAACCTTTATTTTACATTTACAGAATCGTAAGAGAGTCGTGATCCTGATTTTAAGAAAAAAAAAAAAAGATTCACATTTTTGCCTGAATCGTGAAGCCCTAATCACAATACTGTTGAACTGTAATATTTTTATCCAAGGTTATATTACTGTCAGAATCTTTTATTGGCCCTTGCCTAGTCACGTGCGTTCCAAACTGTGGGTTGTGATCTGTTACACCCCTAATTCTAGCTGAAAAAGTATTATATTATCATACTAACCCAAAACTTTTTGTTGTATTGTATTTTTATTTTATTATTGCGATGATATTGTGTATTAATTAAATGCAATGACATTTAGCTAAAATGAGAGAGACGACTTGTAAATTCTCATTTTCTTTGGACAAGCATATTGTTTATTCTGTTCCATAACCTACTTCTAATATTTATTCTAAACATTTATTTTAGTTTTTTTTTAATACACTAGTTAATAATTTTTTCTGCCGGGTTTATATCCGTTTCGCAATAACATACTTCCAATACCATACCAGTAATTCAACATCGAGAAAGAAAGAAAACATTTAGTGGAAAACACCCAACAAATATATAAAAATCTAAACTTTTATTCTCACCATCTATCATTTTGTAAAAAAAAAAAAAAAAAAATACAAACACAATCAGAACTTTATAGAATAAAATGCAATACTAAAAAAAAAAAAAAAAAAAAAAAAATATATATATATATATATATATATATATATATATATATATATATATATATATACAGATATACAGATATATATATACAGATATATATATATATATATATATATATTCAAAAATTGCAATTGAAGTAATTGCGATCAAAACTGTCTGCCCAAAGCATGAATGTAAACTAATGCAATGAGTAAAAACTTTAAATATAACATTGCACAGTATTTGCAAAACAATTATTGCATAAATTGAGTCTGAGATTATGATAATCTGAAATAGTACAGTAGGTCAGGCTGTGTCGTTTAAGCTCATGAAAACATTAATGCTGCTCGGATGTCACACAGGCTTGAGCGTCTGGAGGAGGACATCATTGCTTGTCGAGCGGGGCTGGTTATCTTGGATTCTGTGGCCTCTGTTGTGCGAAAGGAGTTTGACACGTCACTTCCCGGAAATCTGACACACAGAAGTAACTTCCTCGGCCAGGAAGCAGCTGTACTGAAGTACCTCTCTCAGGAGTTCTGCATTCCGGTGAGAGACTAGCACATGGATGTAGCACAGATTATACACTTGTAGTACATTCCACAAGGTGGCGCTACCCATTTACTTTTGTGCATGTAAGTGCTGCTTTTTTCAGTCACATTCAAGTTCAAGGGAAACAATAGAGTTTAAAACATGCAAAAGAGTTAATAACAACGCATTGTTTGCTTTTCTGTTGGTTTGACTGGCTTCTAGTGCTCTCACTTGTAAGTCACTTTGAATAAAAGTGTCTGTCAATTGAATAAATGTAAACAAGACATAAAATGAACATTTATTTGAAAAAAGTAAAGTCAGATTAGGGCAACTGCGTACATTTTGCATTTTATATTTTATATTCTTATTATATTTTTTAATTGGCATCTTAATTTGTGATCTGAATTTATATTTTAAGACCAGCGCTGCAAAAAAATTTAAATATATGAGGGTTCCTTTTGAGTTTTTTTTTAATCTTTTTAAACAATTTTTTTTAACAATTAAACAATTAAAAAATTATAATGTATTTTTTTGTTTTGTTTTTATTTTATGTATACCTTTTGAAAATTTAAGTAAAATTGCTCTAAATTAAATAAAATCTTTATATATATATATATATATATATATATATATATATATATATATATATATATATATATATATATATATATATATATATTTTTTTTTTTTTTTTTTCATATTTTCATTGTTATTTTAAAATAAACCCAAAAAGATAAAGGAAATTATATTATTTACTGAACATCTTCAACTGTAAAAAGTGCATTTAATGGAAATGGTATATGAAAATATCTATTAATGGCTGCATTTAGAGGACAACATCTTTGAATAGTTTAGTATGTTACCTTATTGGAAATAACATACTTACTGTACATAGTATTTTAAGTACTAAAAATACTTTTTTACCTCTATTTTTCAAACACCAGAGGGCGTAAGAGAAGCCAGATACATTTATTTTTGAAAACGCACGCTTAAAGGGATAGTTCACCCAAAAATAAATCAAATGATATTCTGTCAACATTTACTCACCCTGCACTTGTTCCAAACCTGTTGGCAGAATGTAGAATTTTGGTTAACTGTTGTGCTGGGCAAAGGTTAATTATGATTAATCAGATCTACAATAAAGGTTTTGTCATAATAAATGTGTATTTTGTATTTACAGTTGAAGTCAGAATTATTAACCCCCCTTTGCTTTTTTTTCTTCTCTTTTTTAAAAATATTTTCCAAATGATGTTTAACATAGCAAGTCAATTTTCACAGTATCTCTGGTAATATTTTTTTCTTCTGGAGAAAGTCTTATTTGTTTGATTTTGACTAGAATAAAAGCAGTTTTGAAATTTTTTAATCATCATTTTAAGGACAAAATTATTATCCCTTTTAGGCAATTTTTTTTCTGATAGTCTACAAAACACACCATCATTGTACAATAACTTGCCTAATTACCCTAACCTGCCTAGTTAACCTAATTAACCTAGTTAAGCCTTTAAATGTCACTTTAGGCATTATAGAAGTGTCTTGAAAAATATCTAGTAAAATATTATTTACTGTCATCATGGCAAAGATAAAATAAATCAGTTATTATAGATGACTCACTAAAACTAATGTTTAGAAATGTGTTAAAAAAATCTGCTCAAACAGAAAACAGCGAAAAAATAAACGGGTCTAATAACTCTGACTTCAACTATATATATATATATATATATATATATATATATATATATGAGAGAGAGAGAGAGAGAGAGAGGACTGCATTTAGAGGACAACATCTTTAAATAATTTAGTATGTTATCTTATTGGAAATAACATACTTACTGTATGTGTGTGTATATATATATATATATATATATATATATATATATATATATATATATATATATATATATATATATATATATATATATATACACATACATACATACACAGAGCTGAAGCCAGAATTATTAGCCCCCCTTTAAATTATTATTATTTTTTTTTTCATTTTTTAAATAATTCCCAAATGACATTTAACATGGCAAAGATAATATAAAACAGTTATTAGAAATGAGTTATTAAAAGTTTTATGTTTAGAAATGTGTTGAAAAAATCTGCTCTCTGTTAAAATGAAAACGGGGAAAATAAACAGGGGGGATCTACCTTCAACTGTGTATATATTCATTCATTTCATTTTCTTGTCGGCTCAGTCCCTTTATTAATCAGGGGTCGCCACAGCATAATGAACCGCCAACTTATCTAGCAAGTTTTTACACAGCGGATGCCCTTCCAGCCACAACACATCTCTGGGAAACATCCACACACACACTCATACACTTCGGACAATTTAGCCTACCCAATTCACCTGTACCGCATGTCTTTAGACTGTGGGGGAAACCGGAGCACCTGGAGAAAACCCACGCGAATGCAGGGAGAACATGCAAACTCCACACAGAAACGCCAACTTCCTAGGTATATATGTTATAGGTGGGCATAGATACATTTTTTTTTAATCTAGATTAAAATGGCTCATTTGAATTCTGCCGAAGTATTCAGAATATGCGTGCTACCAAAATAATTAAGTTTTTGATAATTTGTTTCTCAAGCCAGGTGGCGCATAAGACCAGGGGCTCATCTCCTGTTTCCAAAATGCATCACAAACTGCTTGGGAAACTGTTCTACTATGATAATTGGTGATGAATGTAAATGTTGTTAAATAAGATGTACTTTACAAACTGTTTATTCAGTTAAACATGAATTTTGAACTGAAGGCCTACATAAACTCGACACAGCTATTTTTGATAACCTTAATCTGACCGAAGTCATAACTGATCTAAACAGAAATGGAATTAAGACGTGACGTATGCATATATTAGTGATATTACTGAAGTAAACAAAGCAATCAAACTGTTACTGTCAAGTTTGACTTTTCAGCATATTTTCCAACAAGATCCACACATGTAGCTGTCAATAAGGCACCACACAAACAGACGCACACACGCACGTACACACACACATGGCGAAATGCAAAAGTTCTTTTCTTTCCGTTTGTTGTGCATTATTAAATTACATAACACCAGTCCTTACTCTTATTTTGTTTTTTTTCGCTTATTTGCGTCTAATACCTCAGTTTGTCACAGTGACATGAATGAAATGTTCATGAGTTAAAGTGAAACTGCCGAACTACAGAAGGGCTTGATTTGATTCAGAAGGGCACAGCTCGCTGGTCGGGTATACGTCTGCGATAAAATATTAAGGTGAAAGTCATAATAGCATGCGTAGATTAGACCCAGCTCACAACCCAACTTTGAGAATAGATTAACATATATATATATATATATATATATATATATATATATATATATATATATATATATATATATATATATATATATAATATATATATATAAATATATATATATATATATATATATATATATATATATATATATATATATATATATATAAATATATTTAATATAAATATATTTATTCTATTTATTTACGGCTTAGTCCCTTTATTAATCTAGGTGTATGCCCTTCCTGCTGCAACCCATCACTGGGAAACACCCACACACACTCATTACACATCACACGCATACACTACGGACAATTTAGCTCACCCAATTCACTTTGTAGAGTCTTTGGACTGTGGGGGAAACCACATATATTATGTCAAAACAAAGTTTTGTTTTGGATGCAATTAGTTGTGATTAATTTTTGCCCGGCAAAAAACTTAACTTTTTTTTTCTTACCTTGGAAGTCACTTTTAATTGTGTTTAATTGTGAACAACGACACTCATCCACTTGAGTGTCAGTAAATGGTGAGTAAATGCTCGTTTTTAGTTGAATGATCCCTCTGAGCCTCATTCACAGAAAGCCTGCTCATTTGGCCTGCTATCTGATCTCGGGAATTTCCGCTCTACTGTAAGATCCTCAAAGGTTCTCGTGTGACGCTTTTACTCACCTTCATCACCGGGAGCAGGTTTATCTGGAAAAGGTTGGATTGGACGGTATTTTTTTTCCTGCTTTCTTCTAATGAAGAGTGGGCTATAACAGCTGATGGCTGATTCTGAATCAGACTTTTTTAATGAATGCACACAGTAGGGAGCTGAAAGTCTGAGATCACTAAAATTATTTGGTGGGTATTTAGCTTTTAGACATATTTTGTCAAATTTTATGATAATTCTAAAGAACAATTTATAAAAATGTGTTAAATTTGTCATGTTAATTGCTTCCATAGTGCCACATTATTAGTTTTATTTAACACATATTTCAAACAAATTATATTTTAGGCATAATAACAATATAATAGCAGCAGTAGTAGCAATAGTTAGAGCTACATGATATTGGAAAAATCGGACATTGCGATATTTTGTTTTGCCACTATACTGTAAATATTGTGATATAAATATATTTTTTCATCAGATGACTTGAATAGTTTTATTTGCAAAGATTTCATTAGTTTGGATCCGCTGGGCTGATCAAGTTAAATAAACAGTGCTTTAAGGTTTTCTGGGGAGTCGAACAGTATTCATATTAGAAATTAGAAATTGAACAATCAAACATAAAATAACATGGTCATCATTGTTTAAATACATGTATACAATAATATAAAAATAATATTTTATAATATCTTTATCTTTTAATCTTTAGTAAATAAACTAAACCTGTGATGTGACTATTACGGAACACAAAATTGCAATATAGATACTGAAACAATATATTGTTCTGCCCTAATAATAATAATAATAATAATAATAATAACAATACAACAATAATAATAATAATAAATATTATTTAATTATTTATCAATATTATTATAATATTGAGAAACTTAATAAATGCTAAGAAATTTGTTTATTTAATTTAAATTGCTTATTTTAATTGTTATTGTGTCAGAACTTGCTGAAGTGATGTGCGAATCCTCAGAAAGTTTGTCCTTGAGGGACAATAAAGTATACAAACAAACAAACTAACAATATGTATTTGTATTTAATAATTATAATATTTACTGCACATTTCTTGCTAATTATATATTTAAATGTTAATTAATATTAGTAATATTTTTCACAAATTAAATTTAATGAAATATTTTATGTATTTAATAGTTTTTAAAATTTAAAATGAATTCTATATTAAAAAAAAACAATTAGGTTGATATCTTGAACAATTTAATCCTGCGATGTGACTATTACGGTACACACTGTGATATCGATACTCAAACAATATATTGTTGAGCCCTAGTAGTAGTAATAATAATAATAATAATAATAATAATAATATAATTATAAACAAATAACAAATTTACATGAATTTAATGATCAAATTAAAATTTCTTAGCATATATGTTTCTCAATAATAATAAAAAAATGACAAAGCCAACAACAAAAAAATTGCATAAAATATTATTTGTTGGATATATGTATTAAATACAGTAGGGATTTTAAAGCAATGAATAATTTAGCACAATAAAATATTTTCAAATAATTGTCATAAATGATATTCATTTTACCAATGCATTCATCATCATCATGATTTTTATTATTATTTATATTATTGAGTAACATGATAATTGCTAAGAAATTTGTTCATTTGATAATTTTGTCTTGTGTATAAATATATACATATATATATATATATATATATATATATATATATATATATATATATATATATATATATATATATTAGGGCTGCTCGATTATGGGGAAAAACATAATGCATATTTCTAGTTAGTTAAACAATTATAATAGTTAATTAATTTTAATGTTATTAATACTTTTCACTAATTAAATTTAATGCCATTTTTTATGCATTTAATAGTTTTTCAAATTTAATTTGAATTCTGTTTAGAAAATATAAGTTAGGTGGATGTCTTGAACACACAATTGAACACAATTATAATATTGTTAAAAACAAACATTGTGAATGCAAATACTGTTTTAACACAATTTTGTATGTGTACACTTTTCATGCGTGACAGCAACTGGATGCCAGAAATTCAGGTTTTGACCCTTTCTGCACATATACGAACAAATATGGCTTGCATAAAACAGCAGTTAAAAGTTACTTAAGGCAAACTGAGTTAGATATATCTTTTCATTGGCTTTATTTGTGCTTTGTTGACATTGGAGTCAACTCTAAATGTGATCGCGCTTCAACAAAGCTCTGCGCCTTCCCTCATTTAAAAAGAACCAGTGAATTCTTCTCAGAGTCTGCAAACCCCAAACTCATCTGATCTGCAGCGATTCTCCCCTCCGGCGATGCTCGTTTTAAAGACAGCTTTTGTGTTTTAAATCAGCGCTGTAAATGTCTGTGCTTGACGCTGCCAGTGGCCACAAGTGAGCATTAATACAGCTTTCCACAGCAGCAGAAATAGGCCTCAACACGAAGCCACATGGCTGATAACTCCTGGAGGTAGATTACCATCTTACAGCCCTCCTCACACACATAAAAGCTTATAACCGTAAAATAGGTCAAGACTTTTCATTTCCAAAATAAAACCGAATACTTTAGCACCTCCAGCCAAACCGTAATGAGACAATTAAGTTTGTTCTCTCAAGCTTTATGCATATAAATGAATGCTGGCGTGTTTGGGGTTCTGGCGGACTGTTTTTATTTGTGTGTTTTTGAGTCGTGTGAGACAATGCTTCTCTTCAGGCCAAGAAAAGCATTCGATCAGAACATCGACCTACTTATGTAGCAGTCTTTACTCAAATGAGTGCACGATTAAGTACTGAGAATGAGATATAGCTGTATTTTAATTAAGATTTATATTCATGTAGTTAAGTGGGATCAACAGTTTCACAGCCGTGAAAACTAGGCCTGTGCAATCATGAAATTGAAGAGAGTCGTTCTGTGATTTGACAGCTTCTCAGTGATATTGCTTGGTTTTTACTCCTAACATGTTTTTACTCCTAATGCCTAACACCCCTCAAGTTCAAATTGTGTCTGAAATAAATCATTATCTGAGATGTTTCCTTTTGTGACAAGAGCCCTCACAAGAATGAGAACCAGACAAGATGTGATTTTATTTTTAAGGCTTTAAAAGGCCATCAAAACCCCCTTGTCTCAGACAGCAGGGTGTTTTCACACCACTTAAAAATTCAGGAAAGTGGGTGAGTCCAGCTTTGTTTAAGCGGAAGTGTCGAGTGGTGAAAGAGGGAAGGGTTTGCATGAAAAGGGGAGTTTGAGTACATGCATGCGCTGGTTTTCACTGCGGCAACCAAACACAGACGCAGGGGAGAAAGACACTGACTGTTTACATGGACGTCAGTAATTAAATTATTAGCCTTAATCTGAATGAGACAATATGATTAAGGTGTTAACATGAGTCGCTTCTCGTATGTACTATTCATGATCCCTTTTTACATATTATAGCACATAATTTGATTAACGCCTCATTCATCATTCATTGCATCATTCATTCTTAGGGTGCTTTCACACCTACACTTTTGTTTTGGAACGTGTCTCGTTTGCCCAGTTAGCGCGGTTCGTTTGGCATATGTGAACAGGGCAATCGCACTCTGTTCCACACCAAAGTAATCGCTCCGAGATCGCTTGAATGAGGTGGTCTCAGCTCGATTGAAACGAACAATGGAGCGGTTCGATTGTAGTGAGAAAGCGATCCGATCCGAGCGCGGTTGTATCACTGTGTTTTATGGATATGTAATAGGCTTACGGCTATATGAAGAGAGAATTATGAGTATGGCGGGAAGTTTCGCGAGTCTCCGGATGCCCGCAAACGAGTGATGATCTCCCGGTAATCTCGCGTCTCCCTCCAGGTCCTCAAATAGGCATCGTCGCGCACCCTTCTCACCCCTCCCCACCGCGTCTCTCCTCAGACACGTCGCGCGCGCACCCTGTCAATCACCACCAAACCACCACCTCTCCTGACAGCTTAGCGGGACGCTGCAAAATAAACCCTGACACTCTGACCAATGTAAGGAGAGTTTACTCGCACGTGACTTGTTTTAGCTCTTTTGGTCCGATTAGAAACATTGCTGTGTGAAAGCGAACCGCTCCAAGAGCAAAGAGCAACAATGTAACAATTGTAATCTCTGTTTCGGAACAACTGAATCGATTCACAGGTGTGAAAGCACCCTTAATTTGACGACTTTAACTGCAGTTTGGCACTTTCACTTTCATTCAGGAACATTTCATTCATGCCCCCTGTGACAAACGAGATATTGGATGCAAGGAACACTGAAAAAAATTATTCAGAGATAACTCCTTGGATTTACTCAATTTTTTTACGTAAGGTGGTTGTAAACAATTTATCTGTGTTGAATTTAAACAAACAAATTAAGTTGAACATTAATAAACTTAATTTGTTTGTTTAAATTCAACACAAATAAATTGTTTTCAACAGTTCTGCATGCAACACTTTTTTCAGTGAACTTGCAACACCTCCTCTCCTTAAATTGGTATCACTCTGAAGGGATTCTACAGAAATTTGGCTCACTGAATAAACACTCTTGAAACAAATTATAGCAATTGAAACTCTTTTTATTTTACCCAAATGTTGTTTTATCAACAACAACAAAAAAACAGCCATCACAAAAAACTAAACAAAAAACAATGCATTGTGAAGTCGGAATCTAAATAGTCTTTCTGAATAAAGTCAGTGACCACTTATCGTTAAGAGCACTTGAGAGCGATGCAATGATTCTTTTCGTGGTAATGTGACTTCTTAGGAAATCGTTGTATATAGGAAAGACGTCCCGCTGCCCTCTGTTGCGTGAAATGAAGTTGCTCCCCGGGAAGTTGGATAAACTTAGTATTGCTAAACTCCCTGTAAAATCAGAAAACAGATGCATAAGGATAGCAAAAAATAAACAGTCCTTTCTAAAACAAACAAACTAAATCGACATACGTAACTGCTTACAACACATCAAATAAAGTCTCACATACTTACAGTTGAGCGATTTACTCTAACATTTCTCAACATTGGACTGAATGTGAAGGCCGGTAGTGTAAGTGATACATGCGGTGTACACTCTACCAAACACTCATTCTTATTCTATGGCAAGTTGCTCTTTTTATAAAGGCGCAAATCAACCTCGAAGGTCGGAAGCAATATTACAACATGTCAGCATACTGATTTTAACATGCCAAATAATACACAATGCAAAAAACAAACAAACAAACAAATAAATCAGAAAATAATAATAGTAACATTATCTAACTGCTACAAACTACTCAACACCAACTGGAACTGAATCTTTTTTGAATAGAAGATGAGCGGCAAATCCGGATTTCACCTTTTCCAGATGTGAAAAACTCTTGGGTAAAAAAATGTTCCTTACAAACATTTGTGTCGCGTGTTTATAGACCACTGTAATTCATACATGCGAGTCCAGCTGCGCTCTCATAGCGGGGAAATGAAAACAAAACCGTCATTGCGGCACATTTATAAATGCAATGACCTATGTCTCTAAACAATTCTTCTTCCACTTGTTTTAATTATGGTTGGCAACACAACGTGGCGTCTCTCTGCCGTCTGAACACTGTTACAGGTAAAAACAGTCTTCAAAGCTATCATGCATATTAATGAAGTTGCACCTTATCCACAAAAGAGTGTGCTGATCCAAGTCCTCGAACCAAGTCTTTTTCGTGAATTAATGCTAAACTCAAAGACATCACGTTGTACTGGCCAATACAGACATCAAGTCTCCACGCTGGAATTTACACAAGGATCTCAACTCCGTGACGTAGCTTCAAAATAACTTTTCAAACTGTAAAAACGAATGTGCTTAAAGTAATGCAAAAAACAACAACCACCATTTTTCACTTTTTATTGAAATACATGTGACCTAATAGTGTTTTTAGCAACGTGGGACCCATATATGAAATGTGTTTTTGTGTTTGGTGACCCTTTCAAGAATTCCTAAGTAATATAATATATATTGAAAAATATTCTTGTATTTAACTGAAAAAACCCCAAAATGCACTAAATGTGCTTGCACTTGTACTTTATGTAACAAAAACTTCTATTTTAATCAATTATATGCAGTAATAAACATGTAAAAACAATAAATTTTTTTCCCACAAATTAAATTGAAAGGTGATTGCATTAAAAAAATAAATAGTATAAACAAATATCGATTTAAGTGTGATAATTGACTATAAGTAGTGTTGTCAGTGTTCAGTGTGCTAGTTTTACTCTCCCTCCAGACTCTGCTCGGTGTGAATTGGCTTTCACACTGGATGCGGAATGTGCTCTGCTATGAAATTCATTCATTTCAATGGCTTGCGCTGTGCAAGGGCAGTTTGTTGCTGCATTGACCAGAGTGCAAGAGCAGTATACCATGACCAAATAGCTTAATAGTATGCCCTATGGATTGAACATATTTACCTGCACATTCTTACCAGGAAAGCAACATTTGCTCAAATAACATGGCAACTGGACATTTCTATGAGGTATACTTGTTTCTGATGCTTGCAGTAGTTCTATTGTGCTGTCAGGGCAAAGCTGGTAAAATTACGCCTTTGAACTTGATTACCGTCAACACAAGTGCCATAAAATGTATTTTTTTAACATAATAATTAGTTGAATTACATTTAAAAAGTGCAATTATTTTCAGGGAACCCCATAGTAATTCCAGCCAGATCTTAACCACATTAGTTAAATACCACCACGGTAAATGATTTAAATTACTTCACAACATGCAAAAATTAAAACAAAACAAAACTGAAGGATTTTGATAAAATGTGTAAGTAACTAGTCCCACACACACAACATGTTTAGCATTAGCTTTTTATGAGAGACAATATCTTTGGGATTGTCATGCATTATACATTTTATTTTTAAAGGAACTCTACCATGATTTTAGCAAAAAAAATAAATAAAGACATGTTAAAAAAAAGCCTTATTATTATTTTTTTATGTGTGTTATAAAGACACCAGTGCACTGGTTCTCTTACGGCCAAGAACCACATTTGATCAAACCAGAACATTGACCTACTTAGAACAGCCTTTACTTTGTGGTTTTGAGTGCAAGGGTAAGTACTGAGATTGAAATATAGCTTGTTTTAATTAACACTGATATTCATGTAGTTAAGGGAGATCATGTTAAAAGACAGTTCTTGCTCCTTGTCTGATTTGAATCATATCAGTTTCTTTGGATGTGAAGACATTTGTACATTTTAAATGTATCATGAGAATGACCTGCAGGATGTATTGAACGGATTCAAAAAGAGGAATTCTAGATAAACATTTTCCAAGGAACAACAAAAATATATTAAGATGCTGAATCCAGTAAAATGGAGGTACATTTCATTTTGTATTTCCTTGTCTATTATACTAAGTTTATTATGTTTATACTTAGTTTATTGTGTGTAGTTGACTGAATAGTTCACATAATTATATTGCATCACTCAAAAACAACACCAAGAAAGTATTTCAGTCAAATGTGTTTTGTGGACAAGATCAAAATGTTTTAGTGAGCACATGTCTACACCAGTGTTAGGCGTTGCTCACTTTACAAATATTTAACTTTTACAAACATATTTACGATAAAGTAATTCAGAATGGATGCAATTGAGCAAAAGTAACTTTATAAAGACATGCACAATTTTTTAGATTAATATTATTATTTTTTGTACTATATCTCTAGCTACCACTGGGAACTGTTTTGAGGTGCTTTGTAATATCATTGCGCCTGGTGCAGCCATGGGTACGGCAGCAAAATCCCTTGGTTATTGAAACGTATTGCACAATGTTACTACAGAAGAGTCGAGCTTTAATTTTTTGAAAATCATTCAAACTCTTTTTTTGAGCGAGATGCTAATGGGTTAATCTGATTTAGTGATTTATGCTAAACTAAGCTAGAAATGCTCTAGCCAGAGCTGGAAATCAGCTGTAATATCATTGTGCCTGCTGCAGCCATGGTACGGCAGCAAAATATCTTGATTATTATGCCAGAATGAGAGTATAGTTTCTTGACATATCAACCTAGAAACTTAGTACACTTTGTAACTACAAAAGAGTTAAGCTTTAAATGAGAACATTAGTCACTCTTTAAATTTATTTTTCAGTGAGATGCTAACGGTCTAATCCGAATCAATGATTTATGCTAAGCTAAGCTAAAAGTTCTCCCACCTGACCTGAAAGTCATGCACAAAGTTTCTGATTAAAATAATGTTTTGTACTAAATCTATCGATAGCTGGGAACTATTTTCAGGTGCTGTGTAATATCATTGCGCCCACTTCAGGCATGGTGCTGCAGGAACATTCCTTGATTATGCTGGAATGAACCACATCAGTCTACAAACTTACTACACAGTTTTACTACAGAAGAGTCAATCTTTAAATGTCAGAATTATCCAAACTCTTTGAATTTTTCGAGTGAGATGCTAACGGTCTAATACGATTTAATAATTTATGCTAAGCTAAGCTAAACTGCTTAGCCAAAAAAAAAAAAAAAACCTACACAAGATTTTTTTTTCCACCAGAATATTAGCCCCTAAAACTCATTGTAGATTTGATAATTGTACAAAAAGTTTCTGGAGGACCAAATCAGCAGATTTTGTTTTTCCATTTTAAGCTCACCACATGTCTTCACTCTATGATGTAATTAGTATGATTATGTAATGACTGATGTCAACAGTTGTGAAGAGATTGTGATGATGAATTCAGTGTCCGCTGAACTTGCTTAGAGACGGCAGACTGTTTATTCTCATCTTTCATGTGAACCAGTCAAGCTGGACTGAACTCTACTACAGATGTTTTCCTTCTATCTCCCTCAGGTGGTTTTAACTAACCAGATCACCACACATGTGGGCGAGAAGCTTCACTGTCCTCAGTGGAATCAGACAGATGGTAAGAACAGCCTCCCATCATCTAAACTTGAGTTTTAGTACCATGTTTTTGTGTAAAAGCACCGTGTGACGGGATTAGGTGGTGCAAACCTAGACCATAAATTCCCATCAAGAGGCTCTTTTGTTTCATGACGAGCCGTTCTCTGATTTCAACATCGTTCTCAACCATTTTGCGATGGTATGTGGGACAAATAAGCATCAGATATGGCCTTCCACACAAGCAGCTGCTGTAGTCAGTTGGGAACTATGTACAGATGAAGTCAAAAGTTCACATACGCCTCACAGAATTTGCATTATTATGCTAAAATAAGAGGTTCTTTTAAACTTTGCTCTCACCGAAAGGCTTTTACATATAGTTCACAAGATAAAATAATAGTAGACCTAACATACAGACAGCAAAAATTACAAATTTTTCCTCTTGCCAACAGGTAAAACAAGCAACAGCCAAGTATGCATGATTATATGGTGTCATGGCCTTGCAATCAAAAATGTCATTATAATAGAAGACAATGGGGAAAAAAACACTAACATACTGAAAGGGCAGTAGATTTGCCCAGAGTGTATTTTTAAAAATTTCAAAGCATTTTTTTCCAAAATATGTGTCAAAATTGGATTTGTCACCAAAAATCATTCTGCTAGCTGAAACACAGAGAAATCTGTGGCCAAATTAAGACTCAAAATCACCCCAGAGTGGAGGAAAACATCCCTATAACAGCACACAAGGATTAATACTGTGTTGTTCCCTGAATAATCTGCAACTGTGTGTATTTTATTATTATATATTTTTTTGTTATAATTGGCTTTTATCCTTTGTTTTCCTGAGCAGTTAAACTCCCCCTTGTCCCAACATTTAAACCCTTTCCAAACATGAACTTTGGGAAATGATTTTGAGATCTACCATTTCACATTGAGGACAACTGAGGGATCCATACAGCTATTACCATTGCTGTACCATGGCTTTAGCAGGTGCAATGATATTACACAGCACTACCTAGTCACCTAGCTGGGGACTATTTTCATGTGCTTCATATTATCATAGTGTCTACTGCAGCCATGGTACAGCAGCAAAATTCTTTGATTATTATGCCAGAATGAGAGTATAGTTCCTCGCCATATCGGCCTAGAAACTTAGTACACATCACTACAAAAGAGTAAAGCTTTAAATTAAATAATTTAAATAAAATCAGCGAGATGCTAACTGTCTAATCCGATTCAATGATCTATGCAAAGCTAAGCTAAAAGTTCTCCCAGCAAACCTGAAAGATATACACAAG
Source organism: Danio rerio (assembly GCF_052040795.2). NCBI lineage: Eukaryota > Metazoa > Chordata > Actinopteri > Cypriniformes > Danionidae > Danio > Danio rerio. Next base: position 9,652,174 of record NC_141040.1, read on the forward strand.
GTTTTAGATTGATATTATTTGTGTACTATATCTATCAATAGATGGGAACTATTTTCAGGTGCTGTGTAATATCATGGTAAAATCCCTAGATTATTATGGCGGAATAAGCCACATCAAACTTACCACGCAAGTTTACTACATAAGAGTCAAGCATGAAGTTTGAAAATCATACGAACTCTTTGAATTTTTTGAGCAAGATGCTGATGGTCTAATCTGATCTAATGATTTATGCTGAGCTAAAAGAGGTCCCGCCAGACCTGGAAATCAGCTGTAGCCATGGTACAGCAGCAAAACCCTGCTGAAAAATCCATCTTAAACCAGCCTAGGCTTGTTGGCTGGTTTTAGCTGGTCGACCAAGCTGGTTTTAAAGGGGTTTTGGCCATTTCCAGGCTGGTTTCCAGCCATTTCCAGCTTGGTCTTAGCTGGTCTGGCTGGAAAATGACCAGCTAAATCCAGCTAAAACCAGCTTGACCAGCCTGGTTTAAGCTGGACATAGCTGGTTTTGGCTGGGCTCCCAGCCTGGCTAAGCTGGTCAAGGTGGTTTTAGCTGGTCATCTCCTAGCCTGACCAGCTAAGACCAGGCTGGAAATGGCTGGAAACCAGCCTGGAAATGGCCAAAACCCCTCTAAAACCAGCCTGGTCGACCAGCTAAAAACAGCCAACCAGCTTAGGCTGGTTTAAGCTGTTTTATTCAGCAGGGAATTCCTTGATTATTTTGCTGGAATGAGCCACATCAGCCTAGAAACCTACAACACAATGTTACTACTGAAGAGTTGATCTTTTAATGTGAAAATCATTTTTTTGAGCGAGATGCTAACAGTCTAAACCAATTTAATAATTGATGCTAAGCTAAGCTAAAAGTGCTCCTATTGCGCCTGCTGCAGTCAGAGTACGGCAGCAAAATTGATACTATAGTTACTTGACATATCAGCCTAGAAACTCAGAATACTATGGCCCCGTTTACACTCTCAGGTCTTGATGCCCTATTCCGATTTGTTGCCTATATCTGATTTGTTTGCCTGTCTGGTAACATGTTGGTTTAATTGTGACCCATATCAAATTCATGCGTTGACACTTGCCATACAACTTACGATGTTGCGCATGCATAATGGCGGGTTGTAGTATCTGTGCCATGATGAAGTGTATAATCCATTTATAAATAATATTGTTTTGTTTGCGTGTAAACATTGCGACCATCCACACAAAATATTCTTACTATTTTGTTGCTGTCGTACCATGGATATTTTCCCAAATTATCAATAAACGTGGAAACAAATTACTAGATAAAATAAGAATTTAATCGGTTGTCATCAGTTAAACAAGCCGAGTCCTTGCCAGAAGCGGCCCGGACTCTATACACAGACTCGGTCCAGATATGGTTAACAGGAATCGGGCCAGTGCTTTACAGCCGCATCACAAACACGGACCATACTCGGCCTGGATAACACTCACCGATGCTGAGTCTGTGCCAGAGGCGCCGAAGGCCAGCCAAGCTTGGGCTGATTACTACCTGCTATTTGGGACTAGCCACGATGGAAGAAATTGTCTTATTTTAAGCTCTGCGAAATATGCGAAGAGTAGTATAAGCAGTGAATGGTTCAGTCCAGATTTACCCCCACGCAGTTTATGTAATGGTATGGCCCTGGAGTTTATGTGTGGTTGAAGATGTAGTCTTTGCCTTGGTCCACACTGGTGTTGGAGAGAATAAAGTTGTTCTATGTGAAGCCCGCAGTGCGTGTATTAATAGCGACAAGAAGCAAAAGTTACAACACGAAGTTCGCCTAACTTTAAAATGATTTTGAGGCGGAGGTGGGAAAGGGCCGTCATTGCAGCTTGCGCTTATGGTTTATATGCTTTAATGATGTCCTCCACCATTCAAAGGAATGTGTGGGTACGAGAGAGATCCCAGGTCTAGTGGGAGCAAATTGTGGCGACTGACCACTTTCTTCCTTTGTGTTTCCTCTGATGTTGTTTACCGCGTCAGAATCTCCATACATGCTCTTCCTTCCATGTCTTTAAACCGCAATGAAGGACCACATTGTCGCTAGTTTAATGATGTACAGAATGAAATGCCTCAATAAATCCAATCTGCCTGTTTACATGACAGTCGCATTGTCACATATCCGATCTATATCTGATTTATTTCCACATATGAAGGAGGCCTAAAACCGATCTCTGAATATCCGAATCCATGCATTTTTTTCGTGTTTACACGGTCATAGAACAGTTCCGATCTGTGTAACATATGAGCAAAAAATCAGAATTGGGTCACATTTAACTGGCAGTGTAAGTGGGGCCTATGTAACTACAGAAGAGTCAAGCTCTAAATAGGAAAATAATCTACTCTAATGTTTTTCAGCGAGATGCTAACGGTCTAATGCGACTCAATGATTTATGCTAAGCTAAGCTAAAAGTGTTCCGCCAGACCTGGAGATTGGTTAAATGGATTCAAAATGGTAGAAGCTTAACAGTTTAACTCCAGTGAACTGTAAAATGAGCCTATTTTTAAAAGTGGAGTGTTCCTTTAAACCTGCTTATTTTCGTTCGCTTACTGATATTGAAACGTTAATCGTTTTTTTTAAGGTTGCATTAAATTATCGTTAAAAAAAAATATATATATATATATTATATATATAAATTAACTTACTCTGCTGTAAAGCGCTGTGTAAAGTGATAAATAAAATGAACTACATCTCTGACTTTAGAGAAGGATATTGTTACTATAACCACGGGGGTGAATACGTGATCCTTTCACTTGACAGACTTGTCTGGGCCTTCTGCGGTTCCCACAAGGTCTCTGATTCCTCGTCTGTGCAGTGACCTGTCTCTTCTGTCACTCTCTCTCTCTCTCTCTCTCTCTCTCTATATATATATATATATATATATATATATATATATATATATATATATATATATATATATATATATATATATATATATATGTATATATAAATATATGTGAAGTGCAAGTATCCACTAGCGTGTGTCCAGGTGTACATGATTTTGTTTTGGGGCAAAGCTTTAAGGAAAGAGATACAGGCTCTGCTCTGCTTTCTAACAGAGACATGTTTTAGGTCTGTAACTTTACCCCTAGACACTTCTATCTTTGATTACTGCTTTCTCCCACTCACTTTATATCTTTCGCTCACACAAGTTCACAATCTCTATTTTTCCATCTCTTGGGATTATGTGGGGGAAGAATTGGCCCTTTTACAGCCTCACCCTGTTTATCTATTCTCTCTGTTTTTCCCACTTACGGTGATGGTTTACCCAGAAATGAAAACATTATCATCATTAACTCACCCTCGTGTAGTTTACAGATTCATATAAATTTCTTTCTTCTGGATATGAACGGATAAACTGAAGTCTTTATTAATGTTTACACCAGCCTTTTAAATACAGAGAAAAAAGGCTGGTTTTAAGTTCCACGAATAAATAATTAAATAAAAATTAATGCAAATCAGCATTCAAATGCATTTCAATTCGAGTCACAAAAAAGTACTGCACTGAAGCCTTTTTTTTTTTTGTAAATTACACAGTATTTTACTCTAATATGAATTAGGGCTGCACAGTATAACATTTCAGCAATGATATCGCAATATGCGCATATATAATAGTCACATTGCTGGATCTGCAATGTTACATTGGTATTATTATTAATCAGAATTTGGAAAACACTTTTAAAAGCAGTCATGATTTGTGGAGTTTTTGCAAAGTTTAACCATAAAGTTACCAAAAACATTTTTATTGTTTAATTCAGTTTAAAAATATTCAAACATAGGAAATCACATTTAAACTTAAAGGAAGATTAATTGCGTGTGTGTGTGTGTATGCGTGTGCGCGTGTGCGCGTATATATATATATATATATATATATATATATATATATATATAGACTATAACATTTTGATTATTAAATTTTTATATCTAAATATTGCTAGACTTCCAGAAAATCATAAAGGACTGTATATATATTTTTTACAGTATTGTTGCTCTACTGTATTTCTCAACGCTTGTGATTGGTTTATTATATTTTATGTAGATGCACTCCCTTACAAAATCATCCTAATATATCGTAAAATATGAACTCTCCCCAAATATACTATTCATTTTATTTGGTAAAATTATATATTTTATATCGCAATATATATATTATATTGGATGACTACATACAGTAAAATACAAATCATATTAGTATATAATATTGCAATGTTAGTATTGCTTAATATTGTGCAGCCCTAATATGATTTGTATTTAACTGTATGTAGTCATCCAGTATGTTTGGGTATTTTCCACATCAAAACAGCATTTTTTACTTGCCGTTATCTAAATTTATTTTTTTAAGTGAGCGTGAAAACCAATCATAAGAAATACAGAGATTTACCATTTTATCTGTTACAGTAAATGGATACATAAAAAATTACAATTAAAGGCTGTATTAACTATGCATGTCTTGATGGTCAATTCCAATTTTGAAACTGTATCCAAATTTTTATTTATTTTTTTGCTGACCTGCTTACATCATCTTTCAAAAGTGACTCGTATCCGATTGTTTACATTTACACAGCACACTGCAAAGATGCAATGACCAGAAAAAAGAGCGGACACTGACTAACAGCTGATAATTAACGAGCGCTCTTTTTTTTTTTTCCATTGCTGTATTTAATCTGTTCACTGGCTTTAATTTATTGACAAGTTGTTGTTTTACTATAGTTTATTACAGAAAAGTTCTCATTTGGCCATCTTCTTTTAATCTTAGACATTTTAAACCAGTAGGCATCTTAATGTAATGTCCATGGCATGATTTATGCACGTGATGTATGCAACAGTTTTATATTAGTTTATGGTTACGCGGCGGATGTTTTGCTCTCTCTCTCTCTCTCTCTCTCTCTCTCTTTCTCTCTTTCTCTCTCTCTCTCTCATGCTTAAATATGCGTGTGATAATATAAAGGCATATTTAGTCCTCGTGTATGAGATTTAAGGTTTGGGATTCTGCTGAAGTCTGTACTGAAATGAAAGCCTCAGACTTGACGTCATTCGCTAGGGTTTTTAATGATGCGCGATTAGCATTGACAGGTGAAAATCCAATCTACCTGCTTTCACTGCAGACACGAGGGCACAGATCCGATTCCTATCAGATAAATTTCCACATATGAACAAGACCTGAATCTGATTTGAGTAAACCGGAATCCATGTGATTTTTTTTCCTGCTCACACATACATGGGTCATATCCGATCTTTGCCCTCTTGGCAGAAAAAAATCGGAATGGAATCACTTGAACAGTGCAGTGTAAATGCGGCCAAATTTTGTGTTGTCTAAAAAAAAAAATTACTTGTGAGGAGACTAAGAATGCTGTACATTTTACTGTTTGACAGTTATGCAGTATGTTAATTTTAAAGTTGCATTGTGGGATATATTCTCTTACAAGAGTATTCTTATTAGCTATGAATAAAAATAAAGTTTAAAACATGAGCGTGAGACCTTCCAATCATAGAAAATACAGTAATTTGGTCTGGTTTACAGACAGATAAATGAACAATGAGTTACAATACATTTATTTATTGTATGAAATATATATTAAAGGTGAGAAGACTAAGAATACTTTATATTTTACAGTAAAGATATTCAACACTGCAAATAAATGTACAGCAGTATAAATTGTACTGTAATTATTAATATGGTATTTTTGCTGTAAGTTCAATTTGCAGTAAATTGCTGCCAGTAAGATGCTGTAAATTCTACATGAAATTGTTAACATTCACGTTGGCTAACATCAAGAAGCGATAATTGTACAATTAAGAATCTTGTGACTTTTTTGTAAATTCATAGAGCCGAGTAAACAATACTTTTGGAATTTGTATTAAGAGGCCTGTGACATCATGGTCAAGTTAACATCATTGTGATATCTATTGACATTTGGTAAAGATGTCAGCATGCTAACTGAATCCACCACTGTATGATTCAAGTTAGGAATATTGTTTGCATTTATCTTATGAAATTTTGAAAAAAAAACAACATAAGCCCAATGATTTACGTTAACCTTTGAATTGTGATTTATTAAAAATGTAAAAAGAAAAAAATCTTGAAATGTAACAATATTCAATGGGATATTGTTTTAGAAAAAGAAAAATGTGATTAATAATATGTTTAATCTAAACGACATTATCAGTAGAAACTTTGAAAGGAACAATACTGTAATGATTTCCAGTGCTGTGACTCTGATTGATATTAACAGTATTATTGCAATGTCTGTAGACATTTTGAACAGACAAGAACCAAAGATAACAAACTCTAGTGCTATGATTCACACTAACAATATACACTGTAAAAAATGCAGGGCTCCACACAATTCATTCATGTTGTTCCAACACAAATCGAGTAAGTTAATTTACTGTAACACTTAATAAATTTGTGGATTGAACATTCTCTCAATGAGTAAGTTGTCTCAATGAAATCTCAAGAATTGTGTTGTTTCAGCTCATTTTAAATAAGTAGTTTGAACAAGCAAAAAAAAAAAAATTTTTTTTTGGAGTGTAGTCGTAATATTTTTAGAAAGATATAAAAAAAATTTTAACTAAATGATTCCTTTGATTTACAAATTTTTTTAAGATAAGTGTTTGTAAACACTTTATTTGGACTGAATTTAAACAAACAAATTAGGCTGAACATTACTGAATTTAATTTGTTTGTTTAAATTCAACCCATATAAAATGTTTTGAACAATTTAGCTGAAATATTTTTTTTAAATAACTACAGTATCAGGGTTCTTAAGCTTCTTGAAAGTACTTGAATTTCAGCCACATAGATTCAAGGCCTGGAAAACACTTAAAACAGACAAAAGTCCTTGAAAGTGCTTGGAATTTGAAATAAACTTTGTTTGTGGTTTTATTTCAACAAATGTACTCATTTGTCAAAAACAGGATGAAAAAAAAGACTAAATCTTACATTAAAAATCAGAAATTCAAATCTTGAAAATAACACTGATAAATAACGCACATTGATCAATATTTCAGAAACTGCATTTGAATATTACCATTATTTGACTTTGAATTGACGTGGATTCTGAGAAGTAAAAAGTTAAGTTCAGTAAAGACTTTCATGTCGCAACATATGCTGGGGTATGCTTACAAAGATGCTTGATTTAAAACTAGTGGTGCTTTATAAAGTCTTTGAAAGTCATTGAACCTGCTGTTCATGAAAATATGGGAACCCTGAACTATAGAAACGTTCAAAAACAACAAATCCGTGTTGGGTGTAATAAGTTACTCACTTAGAATCAGATATGCCACGTAATAACATTATATACAGAGTGTCCACGGGGTCTTAAAGTCTTAAATTCACTAAAATAATGTGTTGGAGGTCTTAAATCATTTCAAACAGGTCTTAATTTTCCTACAGTATGTCCATGTAAAGCTACCCAATCGGCCCAAACCCAACTAATCACTAACATTTCATCTCAATAAACGTTTTACCAAAAGTTTATCTATTAACTTTTATTTATAAACGCTATTTACCAACTCTATTTATATTTCTATTTAGAAGCATATGGTTTAATTATCTTCCTGTTTTTAACATTTTTTTGTTTTAACTGGGCCAAAATCCTTAGTGTTTAGCCTTGTTTAAGTCTAAAATTTAATTCATAATGATCTTAAAAAGGTCTTAAAAAGTTTTAAATTTGATCGATAAAAGTCTGTTTATAGCACCTCTACATTTTCTATATGAAAATCATAATTAAATGTATACCTTTTAAGCGAATTATTACCCTAAAAATGTACATCTGCAAAATAACTTGAAAAAAATGGATTTTTCTTTCCTCCTGAAACGAGGATGTCTGCTTTTCATCTGTTGTTGTGCTTTGAGAGGAACTGATAAAGACGGTTTTATTGGTTCTCAGAGAGCCGGCTATTGAGAAAATGTGTTTTTTCTTTGGCCTTGGGAATGGAAACTCTTTTTGAGGTCTTTTGTTGGAGATGTAGACAAAAGGCCACACCTTAGCACTTTGGATCTGCTTGGATAGTTGAATCTGAGAAGTTGACTGCAGTCCAAAATAGTAGTTGCTCTCAGCTACGACCGGCTGCTGCTTAAAGCATGTTGTTATTTAGACGAGGCCAAGGCACATAAATCATTTCCACTTTGGATCTCGCATAATTTTTCCTAGTCACCAGCCCTTGGCTACAGATTCATGTGTTTTGTTTTGCGATTCCAGCAGTCAACAGTTCAGTTGTGGGTCTCCAGGCTCCACTGCTGTCTGTGTGTAAAAGAGACCACAGTGTTTTAGTTCTTGATAAGAAGGTTAATTTGTGCGGTGAGATAGTGATAAAGCAAGATAGTGGTTTCCATTGTTTACGTTGTATTATTTCCTGGGTTTCTGAAGACGTTGTTTTGATTGCTGAAAGAAGTTTTTCCTAACTCTGTGTCACTAATTGATAGGCTAGTTGATTATTGAGCTTGACTATAGTAGATTTATTTATTTTCTTATTTAGATTTGTAACTAAAGATGATGAATTTAAGAGGAATTTCATTTCCTTTGAGAAAAAAAAATATTGTGAAACTTCCTGGAAAATGGCTTTAAAGGAGATTAGAGAATTACAGCAACACAAACTCATATGAGAGACTTTAAAAGCTGTAAAATAACATCCTGGTTATTTTACAGGTAAAAAGCCGGAGCAGCTGTATACAGTTGTTTTCCATCATTATTTTCAAAATATGTTAAATATAGATATTTTTTGAACACATCTTTAAAAATGCTATATAATATAAATCTCGATGCGAGAGTAAATAATAAAACTGAAATAATAAGACTGAATAATAAGACTTCATTACATGGCCATGGCCATAATGTGAGCCTCAAACACCGCTGTTTCCTCATTCTCATGTAAAAGATGTGAGCGTAAACCCCAGGTGAAATGAACATTAGGCCTGGGCGGATACACGATGCTGAGCCGGCATCGACGATCCTCCGCCCTGCCCCCGTCGCATACCCGCTCGCGAAAAATACACACTTAGGCCCCGTTTACACTAATATGTCTTCACACCTTTTTTTTTTCTAGCATTTCTGAACAGTTCTCCGTCCGCTGATAACGCACATCACGTGACCACACATACACACACACACACACACACACACACACACACACACACACACACACACACACACACACACTGTCATGAGCTCCAGAGAGCAGTGCACGTCAGAAAGTTTATTAAGGATGTGCCGCTGGATCGCGTCTTACTATAATTGTTAAACGTGATATTAAATTAATCTTGTTTCTATCAAATGACTCCTCTGTCTTTTGAATCTATCAGGTAATGTGTAAGCATCAGTACACTGCTTCAACCTTTCACTTTCACACTTGTTTGTAGTAATTTTAGTGAAAACCTCAGATACTGTTGGTTGTGCACCTTTTTTACAGACCAAACTTCTGCGGAAAAAGTGATTGTCAGGTGGCAATTTGTGTGCATCTTTATTTATTTATGAATTTTTTTTTATGGGTAAAACAAAGACCATGCGGGTAAGGTAGTTGAAACGGTTGGCTACAAATTATTAATTCGTTATGAATTAATTAATTATTCCTAAATAATTAATTCACCTCCGCCTTTGACGACGATGCCATCGTCCATCGCGATGTTTCTCGTTAGACATCGTACGATGGCTAATTGTCAACATCGCCCAAGCCTAATGAACATGCTGCTGAAATGATTTCAGTCACATTCTTGCTAATTCAGTGTAAACTAGGAAAGGTGGAAAATTCTCCATGTGCCAGATCTGAGAGGAATATGAAAATTATTTATTTTCCACATGATTTTAGTGTACACTGTGCTTCAAATTATATTTATATCATGAACAATCATTAAAAACTGCTTATTTTAAAGGGCTCAGTGGTGGAAATCGGAATTAGATTCTCTCTGTTTTTGATGTCCACAAGAAACACTTTCTTTTTTGAGTGTGATTTCAAGACAAATTGTCATTTGTAACAGTCTCCACAGACTTATTGATTGATGATTATGTAAGGTTTATAGCATTTAGGTTTAAACAATTTCTATAGTGGGAAAGGAATACTCAAGTCAATAGGCTAGCAACCAGCTATTTTTAAAATCTATTCTTTTTTGTTCATATAGAACACAGGTGTCAAACTCAGTTCCAAAAAGGCCGCAGCTCTGCACAGTTTGGTTCCAACCCTAATTAAACACACCTGATCAAACTAATTGAGTCCTTCAGGCTTGTTTGAAACCTACAGGTAAGTGTGTTGGAGCAGGGTTGGAACTAAACTGTGCAGGGCTTCGGCCCTCCAGGAATTGAGTTTGACACCCCTGATATAGAAGAAAGAATTTCAAATACTGTAGGTTTTGAAAAAGTGAAATGATAGCAGAATATACTTTTTTGGATGAACTATCACTTTAAATTAGTAAAATGGGGTATATGCACACAGACATTTTAATTTCAGCCAGCCAGCCTCTGCGCTTTTGGTGAACTGTTCTTCCATTATAAAACTGCCATGTTAAAGGTCTTTTATTTCTTTTAAAACCAGTGATCTTCACTGCCGGGTAGATATGAGATTTAAAGTTGGTCTCAGACCAGATGAAAAGCACAGCATAAAATTTAAACTTCCCTTGCCATTTCTTTAAAATATGACACTTTATAGTACCTCAGTATTTTCAATGGAGTTTTTGTGTTAGCCTGCTGATTCTGATACACAGTCTTTCATCTCGTTTTATGCTTGAACAACTAAATGAATGCTTAATTTTATTTAACTTGCTTAAGTCTATTCATCGATGCTGTAAAAGGTCTCATTAAGCTTTCACTAGAAGTTTATCATTGACTGAAAAACACCAGGGGCTCTATTTTAACGATCTAGGCACAAAGTCTAAAGCGCATGGCGCAAAAGCATTAAGGCCATGTCTAAATCCACTTTTGCTATTTTCAGGACTGAAAAATATGGTGTGCACCCCAGGACATGGTTTAACAGGGTTGTGCTTATTCTCTTAATGAATTATGAGTCTGTTTTTATTATACTGTGCTTTAATTTAATCAGAATCTCATCTCCCATTTTGTTTAAGAGTTTCGTAGCTCTATGGCACATTTGATATTTACATGGCGGACTTTGCAAGTTGGAACCCAAAGGCTTCACTAGCGAGAAAGAAGTTAAACACATCATCTGTGTGAAAATAAAGAACAAGCCCCCTCCATTTGTCCTCTTTACTTTCTTTTTACTTTTATTCTTTACTCCTTTACTTTCTAGGATAAGGAAATGGTGTTGTACACACTCTACTGAAGACATCCATTAGCCTACATATTTAATTTAATTTGTTAGGCACAAAGATTTGTTTCAAAACTTTTTCTATATTCATTTCATCATAATTTCCAGCAAACGAATAAATACAACAAATACAAACAATAATTACGAAGTTTGGTCAAAAAACTGAGTTATATGCAAACACGTGTCCTATTTGGATACCCGACAGGTGAACAAATGTAAGCTTGTTTTTATTAAAACAAATATATGCATGTAATAAATACTACTAATAATAACATTACATAAATGCATATTTTCATGAATAAACTGAAAAAGCCCCCCAAGGTGAAGGCATGGAGGTAGTGAGTTTTATAATTAAGTAGAAAATAATATATTTTTTGTAACATTTTAATCCTTAATTTTTTTCCATAAGTAAAGATATTTATGTATTACTGTACATCCTGTGTGTATTAAGCAATGTGTAGGCACATTACTAATGCGCTATGCACTGGTCAATGGCGCAGTCTATTTCAGCTTCTCAAAATGGCAATGCGCCAACAATGTGCCTTAACACACCTCCTTTCTAGACCGGAACACAGAGTCCACAAAGTGGCGCAAATGGATTTGCTTTTTAAACAACGTGATGCAAAACAGGAAAATTAGGGTTGCGCTGGTCTGAAAATAGCAACAAATTGAGCCAAACACATCTTGCGCCTTATTGCACAGGGTGTATGATAGTTGTGCATATACCCCATTATACACTGTAAAAAATTATGACAAAGTCAAAACAACAAATGTCTTTATGTCGCTTTAACTTTTTTTTAATAAGTCAATCATGTTTTCAATGCATTTTTTTAATGTTTTACAAATTTTAACTTAATACTTTTAGTCAGCAAGACTTTCTTTGCAGTGTAACCCACCAATGAAACCCTGGAGTTTTGCCCATTGTACCTATGATAGAGACATGCGTATAAACAAAACAGAAATTGATCAAGTTCGTAACATCAGTGAGACATTCACAAATGTTTTTCCATTTGTCATAGAGTGTGAGAGAGGCGGTTGTTGGAAATCGCACGCCTGCACGATTATTAACACAATTTTGTTGTCAAACACTTCCAGCTTTCATAGCAAATCAACCCAGAGGACAGAAAGAAAGATCTCGCCAAGTTTTGTAACCGCATTAGACCACATGAGAGTCACTCCCATGTCTATGCGCAGTCCAAATTTTCCATTCCCCTCATTTGACAGTCCATCAATAAAAATATTTGGATGGCTGAATTTGGTGCAAACGAGAATCGGATCCTATAATAACTGATTTGTGGTGTATTAAAAAGACAGCTGATTTAAGACTTTGAATAGCCCTGCTGTCACGCTGTGTGGGAAAACACCCCTCGCTTCTGTCGGGATCAGAGGGAGTAAGCGGATTGTACTGGAAACCAGAGCATTGATTTAAGAAGCTGGGTCTTAACAGGGCGTCGCATTTGTTTAGTCTGGCCCCTCCAACCTTATTTCCATGAACTCGCATTAAGACGCACACTCATTAGCCTGCATTTCTTTCAAGACATTGTGTGCTGAAGTTCACTCGGAATGAGTTGCGCGCTGTTTATTTGCATGCGGTTTTAGCACCTGAGTCACTATAGTGATTATGCAAATGAAATAACCGCGTTGACATGCCCATAAAATCTGTTGAAAGCATTTCGCACGGTGCGGTCCTTTATCATGCAGATCACTTCTGAGATGAGGTTAAGGCATGCTACTGATATCTGGTGTAGTTTATTGGTACTTGTCCCTTAGAAATGCTCATTGACATGCATATCAGGCAAAGACTTTAGATGTACAAAGACGGTGCACTCATGTTCGAAGCATGTTAATCTGTCTCGGTGCAAAAGAGGAAGAATTTGAAAAGCCGCCTGAGTCATTCAAGTCACACATATAAAAGCATTTTTCATTTCCCTGGTAAAGTTACGCTCCTGATGATTAAAGAATGGTGGGGGCGGTCCAACTGTTGTTGTCATTATGGCCTAAGAAAGCCAATTGAAAGTGGCAATGAATTGTGCGCGAACATGCATTTGATGTAACAGGATTGAAGCACAAATATAAAGTATGCCTATACATAATGTGCAGTTTTATTGTAAATAAGGTACACTTATTCCCAGATAGTCAATGTAGGCTCATTAGCGCATTTCCACTGTCGGGCCAGTGCAAGCCATGAGCCGCATTTCCACTATCGCGCCTAAAGCGAGCGAGCCAAGGCCAGTGGCGTTTTCACCGTCACTTCCGGGGCCTAATCGGGCCAAAGCGGGGCTTTCTCGGAAGCTAGCTATATGTAGGTAGCCTATATACAATACATAAATCAAACCGTTTTAAAGCCACATATAGCCTAACTTTCATTTTATAAAGACCTTTCTAAAAAAAAGCTTTTCGATATTTTCTAAAAACAATTAACACCGGAGAAGGTTTGAAATATTATTTATAAAGTATTTGGATGCGATGATATTAATTAAATCGCACAAACAAATGTAATGAATGGAAATACACAGGTCTGTGCGTATAGACATTTCATGTACTGCTGTGCAGTAATGTGTCGTTTGTTTGTTTCGATTGTCTTCATTTTAATGGTTTCGTTTCGTGATGATTCTATGGTGTGCTTTATCTGCCTGTCCTGATTCCCGCTGAAGTGGGCGGGTTGTGTGACGTTTGATTCGGGGACGTTCTGTGGGCGGTGTTTGCATGACGCGCTGTGAGCTACTAGCCCGACAGTGGAAACGCGAGATGATTTCGGCCTCATTTCTCAACCTCTCGGGCTATTTGCCCGGCCCGATTAAAGCCCTGGCTCGCACTGGCCCGATAGCGGAAATGCGGCTATTGTTTTACCCCTGAATGTATCTCGAATCACAACCTGCTCTATTCAGCGGGAATCGGGCAGATAAAGCACACCAACGCATCATCACAAAACGATTAAAATGAAAACAACTGAAACAAAGCAATGACACGTTACTGTACAGCATTACATTATATGTCAATACGCACAGGCCTATGTATTTCCATTCATTATATTTGGTCTCACCTCTAACGGAGGGACTTGAAGATGTATTTTTAAAAATTGTTTAATCTGGAAAATATCTGTTCAAAGATGTGATGGACATCTTTAAAAGGTCAGCTGAATGGACATTCTAAATTTTAAACATCTTAAAGACACATTTCAAACGTCTATTTAATGTCTGAAAATTGATGTGTAATAGACATTTTGCACAAACATCTTTTAGATGTAAACACAAAGATCAAAGAGACATCTCTGTGATGTATGTGTGGGATGAACGATGTATACTTTAACTTTTATACAGTTCGCTGGAAAACTTGATTCATATTGCTCAATCATGATATTATGTGGTAAGTTATTTCCCGATAACAACCACTGAAATTAATTTCACAAGATTTCTATTCTTGTAAGTATAATGGTTATGTCTTAAGAGAATGTAAGCAGTTGTTTGGAAAATCAGGTTGTCAATGTTTGACAGTATGTTTGATTAAAAGAAAAAAAAGAAGTCATTGATTTCATTGCATTTTTTAACATCTCTGTTATTTGTGTTGCATTTGTAGTTTTAAAAAGTAAATATTATTTTTTATCTCCTTTTTCATTTTTCCTGATCCAAAGAATTATCCAATCTGTGGCTCAAAAACCACTAATTGATGTGACATTGCCACTAGTTTTCTAGATTTCTCAATTTTCAGTAAAGAATGAAACACATTGAGCTTATCAAACAGTGGCACTGTCGTCAGCTGTGTTAAGTGTGAGTGGTTCATATCTAAATAGATTCTGACAAGCTGAGTTTAATTCTAAATTAGCTAAAAAAAAAATAAAATAAAAAAATATGAAAACGATCCGGATGAAATCCTTTCTCATTAAAACTCCTGTGATCTTGTATCATTATACTGTGTTCTGAACTCTGCTTTTGTCTTTTTTATCGTTATCATCCTTAGTGTGAATGGGCTTGTTATATAAATAATCTCCACAGAGCTATTTCCGTCTGTTAACACCTGGTTCAGCTGGATTGCGTGTGTTTAGTAAATAAAGCATGAATTTGTGGTGCAATTCTGTGTGAAAAAGTGGCACTATTTAGTGAATTCACCCTTTTCATCTATTAATGTGAAACAGAGCTCTAAAAAAAGGTCTGGAGCTGTAAAGTGGCTAACTATTGTTTCCAGATTTTTTTTTCCACTTTTTTTTTTTTGAGGATGTTGTTTTTTCAGAGGAGGGGCCTTCCAGGCATCCAGTTCACTGACATGCCGTGCCAGCCTTTTCAGGTTTCTCCTGCTGTCGACTTTCCACAGGAAATGTTTTGAGGAAGTGAGAGTTGCTGATGTGACTGCTGTGAGTGGTATTGTCAGATTACAGCATGGCGCTTAAATGTTACACAACAGAGGATCATGAGAAAGACACCCAGACCGTGACCTCAGAAGCCCTGGCTGTTTGTGGTTGCGCCAAAACTGGCGAACGAAAACACACAGGTGTGTTTACATAGCAGTTCGAAGAAGACCCGGATGAGTGTTATGTCAATAGTGACTTCCTCAGGTGTCTGACCTAAAGAAGTGCTTCCATTGTTTCAGGGTCTTATCATCTGCTCTGCACTCGCTCTATAAACCGCAAAAATGACTCAATGGCTCCAAGTTTGCAAATGATTCACAGTTGATGAGTGAGTTATGGCAATTGGGAAATATTGCAATATGTCGGAACAGCGGTCCTAAATTAACTTCCCAGCAGTGTTCAAAATGGGAAAATACACCAGAACCAAATATATCTCTATGAAGCAATGCAACTGCTTTATAATATATATATATATATATATATATATATATATATATATATATATATATATATATATATATATATATATATATATATATATTAGGGATGTAACGGTATCAGAATTTCACGGTACGGTAATACCTCGGTATGAATGTCACGGTACGGTATTTATTGAATCATTTACAGGAAAAAACAAAACTTATGAAAATACTCCAAAAAAGTGCCAAAAGTGTCAATGACATACAAATTAGCCATCTATCTGTAAGCTTTGAAACAGGAACTTCAATTTTAATAACAAAAAATTATTAAACCATGTAAAAAAAATAAAGTTTCAATTTAGTATTGTTGAAAACTCATCACATTCAACATTTAATCACTCAATCACTTAGATAGAGATGGGTTTAAAGGAAAATTATCATATAAATATAATCTGGTAAAAGCTGGTATCTCTGGGCATTTACAATGTCCCCTGCGACAGAAAAAACCCTCTCATTTGGGACAGGTTTCTGGTACAAGAGAGGTATGACTTGGCCCAGGTTGACAGCAGTGGGTAACGTTGTGCATTGTCTTTTCCCCACTTGAGAGGACAAACCATGAGTAAGATAGTGGTCTCATGTCTGCATCAATCTGAACAGTGTGCTGACAACACCGCTATTCAGTACGCGCGCGACAACACGGCTGATAAGAACTCGCGCGACAACACCGCTATTCAGTACGCGCGCGGCGACAACACTCGCTTTAGAGTTTTCCATCTCTTTTTCATCCCCGCTTCTAGCAGCACACTCCATTTCCGCATTACTGGATCTGTAGCGACAACAGAGCACAAGGGATAATGGTCAAGCCTGGGCTGATGGGAATTGTAGTTTTCGCTACCTCCCATTCGCTTCATTCGCCTGAGCAAATTTTCTCAGAAGACCTATAGTTTTACCGAGTCATGCGACTTCGGTAATATCGAAAAAAATTTATATTGCGGTATGACGGTATTTACAATACCGTTACATCCCTAATATATATATATATATATATATATATATATATATATATATATATATATATATATATATATATATATATATATATATATTTAACAGGTGCACCTATCCAACTGCTCATTATTGCAATCAATACATTTAGGCATGTAGACATGGTCAAGACAATCTGCTGCAGTTCAAACCATCATCAGAAGGTGGAAGAAAGGTCATTTAAATAACTTTGAATATGGCATAGTTGTTGCTGCCAGACCTGCTGCTCTGAGTATTTCAGAAACTGCTGATCTACTGGGATTTTCATGCACAACCATCTTTAGGGTTTACATAGAATGGTCCAGAAAAGAGAAAATATCCAGTGAGTGGCAGTTTTGTGGGTGCTAATGCCTTGTTGATGCCAGAGTTCAGAGAACAATGGCCAGACTGGTTCGAGCTGATAGAAAGGCAACAGTAACTCCAATAACCACTTGTTAACCACTTGTCAAATAACCACCAAGGTACGCAAAAGAGCATCTCTGAACACACAACACATCCAACCTTGAGACGGATGGGCTACAACAGCAGAACACCACACCTGGTGTCACTCCTGTCAGCTAACAACAGGAAACTGAGGCTACAATTTTCATAGACTCACCAAAATTGTCCAATAGAAGATTGGAAAATGTTGCCTGGTCTGATGAGTCTCGATTTCTGCTGCAACATTTGGATGGTAGAGTCTGAATTTGGCATCAACAACATGAAAGTATGGATCAATCCTGACTTGAATAAATGGTTCAGGCTGCAGGTGGTGGTGTAATGGTGTCTGGCATGTTTTCTTGGCACACTTTGGGCTCATTAGTACCAATTGAGCGTCATGTCAATGCCACAGCCTACTTCAGTATTGTTGATGACCATGTCCATCTCTTTATGACCAGTGTACCCATCTTCTGATGACTTCGTCACGCAGGATAATGCGCCATGTCATGAAGCGTGAATCATCTCAGACTAGTTTCTAGAACATGACAATGAGTTCGCTGTACTCAAATGGCCTCCACAGTCACCAGTTCCTAATCCAATTGAGTACCTTAGGGATGGGGTGGAACGGGAGATTCACATCATGGATATGCGGCTGACAAATCTGCATGTCTTAATATTAGAAAAGCCTTTAAAACCATGTGACCAACCTTTTTTGAAGATTCTTAATAGCCAACATGGCTTTATGGTTAAACATATAATGCCTGTTGGTTTAGACAGTGACTTCAAATTGTGAATCATTTGGATAAAGTGTTTTTTTTTTTTTTTTTTTTACTGTTCATTTGTGGACAAGATTTTTTACGCAAAGAAGGAAAAACTCTTAACTTTATAAAAAATACTGGTTTATTTGGACTAAGCCTGACACATTATGCATGATAAACCGATCAGTTTAGGTTTAAAAAGCATTGTAAGCAAAGGTAACCACTAGTCAGTATTTCTAAGATGAAGGGGCCTTGAGGGTCGACAAATCCTATCATTACCAGCAGAGTTCAACAAAAATTGCAGCAATAATTGAGTAATGATGCTTTTGGGAAACACAACCCTGAACCTAATCAAGGTCTATAGATTCACTAGAAAGCTCAAGGCAAGTGTTGGCCCTCAGGGAGCAGAAATGGACACCTGGTTTAAATTATTTTGCAGGTTTTTAATAAAACAACATTTTTATTTAATCGCCAAAGCCACATTTTTTACTCTATTTTGGCACTTGACAAATATTACATTAAAGGTCTGACTGTATGAAATCTGTTTTGGGTTTTCAGCATCTTTCGAGGAGGATTCTGGGTTTGTGACAGCGGCGCTGGGGAACACATGGAGTCACAGTGTTAACACACGTCTCATCGTTCAGTATGAGGACTCAGAAAGAAGACAGGTAATCGCCAACACTGTGCAAAATTATCTTTAAATATATAAAGAGCAAACTTCAATTGCCAAAACAAACCAAGCAACTCTAGTACTCTTTAAACGTTTACAGTAAACCAGTATCATCTTACTCTGTAAACATTGCTAGAGTATAGAGCTTAGGTATTGCTGACATCTTGCACTACAATAACTTTTGTTAGGTGTGGTCACAACAATATATGCATCACAATGGGATTGAAAGGTCATTTACTGTAAGTTGCTGCCAGACTGGCTGACCTAAGTATAAGATTTACAGAGTAAAATAGAAATGTATAGTAAGCATCAGTTCTGGAAAATGCCTTTTTGTTCAGAGCTACAGTAGTGTTCAGAGAAGAATCAACAGACTGGTTCAGCTGACAGTCACTCAAAATCACTTGGTACAATCCTCTGAACACACAACAGACCAAACCTTGAAGCAGATGAGCTACAACAGCAGAAGAAGAAAAAGAAAACGCTGTCAATTCTGTCAGACATAAATTTTTCAGTGTATGGTGTGACTGTTTCAAGAATAGTTCAATAAATTACAGCTCCTAAATAAAAAAAAGAAAATCTTAGAAGTCTCATAAATACCACAGACCAAATTTTACAAGTAGCTATTATTGTGTTTATTTTATGGAACAATTAAATTAGTTGAAGGACCCCATTCAAGATCATGTGACTGAAGCCCCCTGTGCTTCTTATTTATATATATATATATATATATATATATATATATATATATATATATATATATATATATATATATATATATATATATATAACGAATACATAAAAAAACAAATGTGGGGATGGTGTCATGGTGAAAAAGTGATGTCACCGGTGTTGCGTCTTAAAACTGGTATCAACGTCAACACCGTCTATCGTGGCAAGCCTAATAAGTAGACAGTCTGCGTAATATCTATTGATACTGCCATTTATCAGTCCTTCAACAGACATTTACTGACTATAAGAAACTTTGCAAGCACATGTCAACTTACACCAACCCTAACCTCCTACCTAACGGTCTACTTATAATCTAATGAGAATCAGTTGGCATATAGATGCAATGTAACTTAAATTTAACAAACAGACCATCAAAATAAATTGTGACCAAACCTCTTGTTATAATCGAGGTCTGCAAAAAGAAAACCTCTGAACTCACAACACACCAAACCTTGAAGCAGATGAGCTGCAATAGCAGCTGAAAACGAAAAAGAAGAACACACTGTCACTCTTGTCAGATGAGAACAGCAAACTGAGTATACATGGGATAAACTGAAACATTAAAAGATTGGTAGAACAAGTTTGGTTTAATACGTTCAAGTGGGCCAGAATTTGTGTTTGTGTGCACAAAACCCTTGAGTACTTTTTTTGAGATTTTAACTGATGTGTGTGTGTTGAGCATCAGTTAAGACAATGTTTGCACCTATTAACTTTAATTGTGGGAAAAACTGGATAATTTGCAGCTTTTGTCAGCTAATTTCAGCCTCCGGGTTTAAAAGGATTTTTGGGGTGGAATCAAAATCGGCGTTCTGGCGCAAAGTAGACGCGTCGGTTTCTCATCACTATTCATAGCGGAGTTTTCTTATGCTATGAGAAGACCTTGCTTCTTAATTATTTATGACTGAACGCGCTTTCCGAAGACAAGGCAGACCTGCCAGTGCCAAGCTGTGAGACACAGACCGACAGCACGCAGTATTTAGCTGTTCATGAAGTATGTGTTTGTTTTCATGATTCACGGGTTTTGTTGCATGTTTTTCCCCGCAATGCTGTCAGTGCCGAAACAGCAAAGCTGTTTGTGTGCAGCAAACATTTTTGTTGGGAGAGAGCAGTACAAGAATTAGAGGATGGCGGAAGTTGTGTTTTATCAGGAGTTCGTTCACATTTAGACACATTGCAGTGCTGCTGTGTTTGCCTAAATCTTCTAGATTACCAGCAGGGCTAATAGTTCAAATAGACAGGGCAAGAGACCTGCTGCACTGAGTCAGCATTCAGACCTATGATTCAGACCTGGGGATTGAGGAAAAAGTCCTCATTTATAGTGTTTATATGAACCCGATCTTTATAATGATATAAATTGTGGTTGTTTGTATATGAAATTACGAATAAAATACGTAGCAGGGCATTAAATTACTGTTTATTTCTTTGCATTTTAACTTTGTAAACTATAAAATCATGCGTCACCTCACGGTTTGTGTCTAATTTTGTGAGCTTACTGACAACAGTTGTTCGCTCCCCTCCTTCTCCCCTGCTGGCCACGTCCACTCCACGCACATTATGATGCATGTTTTGAAAAAAATTCTAAGGTAGACCCAAACCGAAAGTGGGGGGTGTCATGGTCCTTTAAGTCATCAAAATTCACAATGTTTATTTACTAGCACTTGTTGATCTTTATATTAGATTACGTGAACAATTAATTCATGCAAGTTGATCCCCTGAAGAATAAAAAAAAAAAAATCAATGTCTGACCATTTGCTTCCACATTTGGAGTGCTTCCGCCACTATATTCTTTCCTACACCTCTAGTAAATAGTGAAAATTGATACTTTAAGTCTGGGTGAAGTCAAAATAAATTTTGCTAGTGCACATGGTTATTCTTTAGTTTAAAAAATGAATCTATGCAAGTTAATCCATTGGGGAAAAAAAATAATAAAAACATGTTTGGTAATCTTTAATTAAAGTCTGACCAATTGCATCCTTGTTTGGAATGGCCACAATTTTCTTAACCATGCCCCACATACCGTTATTTTGCTACAAAGAAATGATGCACAAAAAACAAACACATGTGCTGATTTCATCTTTTAGTTAAGCTTGATAGAAAGAAAACTGCTTACTCCACCAGCCCTCTCGCTGTCTCAGCCTGCCCTGCTTGTTTTCATCGTGTCAAATGATGGCATACCTCATTGCCCCTACACCCACACAACCCCCAGGACTTGTTTTTCTCTTTTCCAACTGAGCTCCTACTTAAAGAAAGGCACTCTGATGGAGAGGCAGTGGTCCAAAACTGCTGGTACACACAGAAAGCAATGGTGCCTGGCTCTTTTGTGCAGCTCAGTGACTCTGGCAGGGCCACTTAAGTAAAAAAAAAAAACCCTCAGAAACTCCCTGCTTTTCAGCCATTTACTGTCAGCTTTACCCATTAGAGGTAAAATTATGCTACTTGCGTGAAAGATGTGGATTTGGGTCAGAATAAGCAGAACTGGGTTGGTTTGGTGACTGACTGGAAATCTTTGCATCTGTGTGTCATGGTGCATCATTGAGGAACCGCATTCACACAAAGCAACTGGAAGGAGGTTTGTAGAAACTAACTCATTCTTAACCACTGGTAACCAGATACGCCAGAAAAAGCAGGAAAAAAGGAAAACACGCCAGTTTATTTTTTATACAAATAAGCCTAGAGCAAGTTGTTCTGCCTGAGAACAGTTAACTCGAGACGGAAATTTGCTTCATTTCTGCAGTACACAAATGATACCGCATTCATATTAAGTCAAAATCACAAAAGCTCTGTTTGTTTGCTTAATGTTTGCGGGTTTGAACCTTTTCCGATGGGTGTTTACTCAATAGTTAGCAGACAGATTTTCACCCTTCACCTCACGGCTGAGTTTTGTCGTGTCATTTTTCAATACTCTCGTTTTGAACATGGCACACCTCAGTGCAGGGTTTCCGTGTCGGACAAAAGGAGTAATGCAGATTGCGAAGGATCTCTTATAGGCTGTGACGCAGATTACTAGCAGACCCTGCTGAGTCTGGAAACCCAATGCCACTTCTTCCCCACGGGCTGTTTTCCAGAATCCTATGCTTGTTTTTATGCTCATTGACGTAACAGGCAGATAGATGTTCTTTTTTGTTGAGGGGGAAAGAGTTCATGTTGACATGCTGAACACAAAAGCCGCATTATTGCAGGCTTTCTTAATTTACTCTGATGATTTTCCTTTTAAAGAAAAAGAATAATGAACCAAACAAACAATTGTGGCCTGTTTAATCTGTCCTTGGGCTCTAGTTTCTGTTGATAGTTGTATGGGTCACACTTTACAGTAAAGTTCTTTTAGTTAATGCATTTAGTTCAAACATTAAGTATGAATGAGCACATCTTGAACAGCATTTATCTGAAACACTATAAAAGCATAGTAAAATAATAAATATAAAATAATATACTATCATTGGTAACATTTTATTATGATGGTCCATTTGAGAATTAGTAGACTGTCTGCTTAATATCTTGACACTGCTGTTAAAAAGATATTTAACTCACTTTAAGAAACTTTGCAAGTACATGTCAACTTACACTAACCCCAACCTAAAAGTCTATTTATAACCTAATGAAAATTAGTTGGCATGTAGATGCAATATAGCTTAAATTTAACAAGCGGACCATCAAAATATAGTGTGTTTCATTTAATGCAAACTCTAACAATTTGTTACACTACCTGACAAAAGTTCTGTCACCTTTCCAAGTTTTAGGAACAACAAATAGTAACTTGACTTCAAGTTGATCATTCGGTATCAGAGGTGGCTTATATGAAAGGCAAAGACCTCAAAATTACGCTTATTTTTACCAAAATACATCATGATCATGCCTTGATTTATAACTATTTAATTAGGACAGTAAGGTCTGAATTTGCTTGTCACTTAAAGTCTTGTCACTTAACAGAAATAATGTACAATATAGAATATAAAGTCATTTTGCAGTGGAAAAAGTATTGATATTGTGTATGACTCCCATGAGCTTGGAGGACTGCATCCACACATCTCTGCAATGATTCAAATAACTTATTAATAAAGTCATCTGAAATGGCAAAGAAAGCATTCTTGCAGGACTCCCAGAGTTTATCAAGATCCTTTGGATTCATCTTCAAAGCCCCATCCTCCGTCTTACCCCCGACATGCTCAATAATGTTCATATTTGGTGACTGGGCTGGCCAAACCTGGAGCACCTTAACATTGTTTTTAAGACCTTTGATGTGGAGGCTGAAGTATGAAAAGGAGCCTGCTTGAGAGTTTGCCCTCTCCTGTGGTTTGTAATGTAATGGGCAGCACAAATGTCTTGACACCTTAGGCTGTTGCTCTGCAGTTCTCTTGCATACCCCTGCCCCCATACTGAATGTGACCATAAACCAGGATTTTAATAAGTTATTATTTGTTGCTTTTACAACTGAGATCCACTACATGACTTTTGTCAGGTATTGTGCTTAAAAATATGGTATTATAACAAATCAAATCCACTGTCAGGCCTAAATATATTTTAATTTTATTTTTCCTGGGCTTTGACTTGATAACCTGATTTTAAAGTTGCCTTGTCCTACTAAACCTGAATGTTGTCTTATTTATTTATTTATTCATTCATTCATTCATTTTCTTGTCGGCTTAGTTCCTTTATTAATCCGGGGCCACAGCGGAATAAACCGCCAACTTATACGGCACGTTTTTTTTTTACACAGTGGATGCCCTTCCAGCCGCAACCCATCTCTGGGAAACATCCATTAACACACACACACACATTTATACACTACGGACAATTTAGCCAACCCAATTTATCTGTACCGCATGTCTTTGGACTGTGGGGGAAACCGGAGCACCCGGGGGAAACCCACACGAACGCAGGGAGAACATGCAAACTCCACACAGAAACTCAGAGGCTCAACCCAGCGAATTTCTTGCTGTAAGGCGACTGCACTACCTACTGCACCACTGCATCACCCATTATTTATTTATTTATTTTTATTTCAGATTGTCATAGCAAAGTCACCTGTGGCTCCTTTTGCCGTGCTGAGCTACACCATTCAGAAGGAAGGCATTCGTCTTGAGGGTGAGTTTGTTATGAATAGCAAACCAACAGTTTGAAAATTGGGACTAACTATCCCTATACGTGAACTTTCATATCTACATAAACATTGCTAGGAACCACAGTATGTCATACTAAACCACGACAGCAGTGTTAGGCAGGTAAGTACGTGCCATACAAGTGAACTATAATATGAACATGCAGGAACCATAACCAAATTTCTAATTTATATCAAATAAATTTAGATCAAATTTTAGAAAAGTGTTTTAGCCTTCAAAGATGCTTGGGACCTAATTCAAGCTGGTTTATTTATTCAGACATTTCTGAAATGTAATGGAGAGAAGTTTTTTTTTCCCTGAACACATTTTAAAACAATAGTTTTAATAACTGATATCTAATAGATCATTTATTTTGTCTCTGCCATGATGACACTACAAATTATTTTAATAGATGTTTTACAAGACACTAGTATTCAGCTTAAAGGCTTAACTAGGCAAGTTATTGGGCCAATTTTTTGCTCTTTCTGTGCTAAATATTATGCAAAATATGTGCAGGTTTATGAGGAATGATTTTGAGAGTAAAGTAGCTAAAAGCCTAACAAATGAAACAAAGTATAACCGTTTAACTTATTTAGGATATACAATGTCTTTCATATTCATTCATTTATTCATTCATTTTCTTTTCGGCTTAGTCCCTTTATTAATTCGGGGTGGCCACAGCTGAATGGACCGACTACTTATCCAGCACTTGTTTTACACAGTGGATGCCCTTCCAGCTGCAACCCATCTCTGGGAAAGTCTTTTATATATAAAGATCAAATAAAATACAGACAATTTACTTTGCAAATGGTATTGTACCTAAATAATCTAAACATCTGGATATTATTGAATAATATAGATGAAAAAGTAATTATTTATATATTCATATACATGTACATAATCTTCATTCACAGATTTTAATATAAGCTTCTGTTGCCAAGAAACCAAGAATATAATATTTGGAGGGCTAAAAATATTCATCTTAAAAACCTCAAAACAGCTTAACTAAAAGAAACAAGACTTCTTAAAAAAAAAAATAAATAAATAAATAAAAAATAAATATATATATATATATATATATATATATATATATATATATATATATATATATATATATATATATATATATATATATATATAAGAAAGAGAGAGAGAGAGAGAGTGCTTGAGAGTGCTTGAGAGTGCTTGTTCTCTTGCTTGTTCTCTTGTGCTTGTGTTAAGTAAATGTGGGATTTAAAAAAAGAAAATAAATTTGTGTCATCGCTTACTCGACTTCCACTTTTTCCAAACCTACATGTAAATAATGTTGGTTACCAAAAAGTTGATGGTAACCACAGCCTTCCAAGTTAGGAAAAAAATAATAATGTGAAGGTCTGTTGTTGTTTATTTACCATCTTTCACAATTTCTTCATTTGTTTTCTGCAGAATAAACTCATACAGGTTTAAAACACGTGGAGGGTGAGAAAGTACGACATTCTTCCTTTTAAGAGTAAACTTTCTCTTTAAACCACACCTCAGATTCTGTTACTTTACTGAATGCCAGCAATAAGAATTCTAAAAAATAACCTTCGTTGCTTTGTACTCATTTGCGTGTGGTTTCTGGTGATAGACCTTCTAGACAATGCTGGACAAAGTACACAAATTAAAGATAACCTACTAAATATTCTCCAGTATACAGTTTAAGTCAGAATTATAAGCATCCCTTTGAATTTTTTTTTTCTTTTAAAAATATTTTCCAAAAGTGGGCTTATCGCGTTTTAACCACTTACTGTGTATCGCATTTTTGACAGATTCCTTTGTACACCTGCAGATGAAAAGGTAAAAAGCATCCGATGTGGTGCGTTCCACCACTTAAACCATTGATACAGTGATTGCCTATCAACATAAAGAGTGCAGCACACTGCCCTTTTCTAAAGTCAACAAAAAGGCAGGGCGGTGCACCTTGCATTTTTAAAACTAAAAAGCACATTTCTTGGTCGGTTACGAAAGTCACTATGTCAGATTATGTTATTTATTTATTTTTTCTTGTTAAAAATCGTGACTTGTCATGTGTAACAAATGTGTTAGACTACACGTTTCTTTATAATCAGTCATCCCCTGACATCTAGGACAAGCGTTATTTACAAAAGCAGTCACAAGTGTTGCTAGAACAATATTTCTTATCTCAATAAAACATTTAAAATCTTTTTTAAATATTAATAAGCACTGATACTTGCAGACAGCTAATAACTATTAGCAATTATTTAAGGGCATTCCTTGAGACATGGATAGGATCAAACTTATGATTACTTTTTAATATTTAGATATTTTCTGTGAAATCTAAATGCATATTTTCCTGGCATGGGTTTCTTATTTAGCACTTCGCCTGAACTTGTCGCCCATGAGACTTGAAAATGAAAGCAAATAAGTAGCAGCAAAGAAAAATCAGATGCGCGAGACATAATCTTTAAATAATGACATATTAATTAGCAAATTAACAGTATAACTGAGATTTGTGATACAATCACAGCGAAGCATTCATTAAATCCCTATTTTCCTTGAGCGAAACAAACCCGTATAGTTGAGTAGTGGAGGGGCTTAAACAAAAATAGAATTTGTTTATTTTTCTTGGAAAAAATATCATTTTGAAACCAATTCCGTTTGCTATAATTTTTATCTTAATTTGAATGCATCTTTTGTCGGTCAGTTATCAATTAGGTGAAGCGCTTCAAAACAAGTCTGCTATATGCGCTAAAACACAAATCGCTGTGAGATTGTGTTGGTTTGTGAAATAAAATAATAATCCAGCCTTAATAAAATTAAAGTGAAGCATTCACAGTTTCAGAGAAGCCCATGTTAAACTGTTTTCACTATTAAAGACAAATTTGAATAAGCAGGAAATGCTTTTGCAATAGATTCGCAGCACTGAACCTGTTCCCAGATTATTTTTAGAAGAACAAACTGTTGGAAGGACGAAAAACTCAGAAACTCGTTGTGAGAATGAAGTTACCTGCATATTTGTGTGATTCTCTCAGATAAATTAGCTTAAAACACCCTAATATTTTAGAAAAGGTAGTTAAAGTTTGCATAACCAATGATTGATTTTATCCACCCGTGACCCACCAATAAGTAAATATGCAGCATATTTTTTGATTACCTGACCGGTGCATTGTTGGCAGTGCCCCTTGAAATAACTGAGAAAGGATGTGCTCCAATTGTCCAGTGTCACCCACATGACGGAACTCGTCGTGAAGAACAAGAAAAAAATTAAACATGCTAGACTTCCTGCGATGGTGTCATGAGGAGCCACAGGCATGGTATTTGTTGTCGTGAACTATGCCAAATAACACTATAAGAAACTATTGAATCTTGTGTCACGATGCCCATTTGTCTTTTGCGAATCTCCACAATCAAGGAAATTGAACTGAAATTAGGGGTTTCAAAATTAATAGTTTCTTCGGTGTAATAGATCATAACCGATTATTACATACTAACGTCATTTATCTCCTATGCACGATGTCACAGTAAAATACTAGGCAAAGGAGGAGAGGGCGAGTAATGAAAATGCTTTTACTACTTAAAAGGTAGATAATTATGCACAATTCAACTACTTGAGAATTTGCTGAAAAGTCTTTCGTTGACACTGACCACGGCTCAGCACACGAGCCGCTATTTCACCACTAGGGAGATATGCTGTAAAACTCCATCTCTGCCGTTCACTCTCTCACTTTGGACATTTTACCCACTGCGCTGGCCTGTTTGTGAGGGAACTTTCTTCTCCTCTCGGTTGTTAAAGCGATACTTGTGGATCCAGACACGAGCATGTATAAGTTGCGAGTTTTATCCACTGTGTTTATTATTGATTACCTGTGATAACCGCGTTTTATGAACATATAGACTGTAACTGCGGCTGTTCTTCCCGCGTGACTCATCGGTGAACGTCGCTTTCATTTCTAAAGCCAAGTGCAGCCCTTTCTCTTGAGCAGGTGAAGACAATGACGAATCATAGGGGTGTAAGACGGCGCTCAAAAAGGAAGAAGGATAATATTTACACTAGTTTATTTCCTATAAATGCTTATGCTGTCTTTTGTGCGTATTGGAGTTTTGTCTAAACTTCGTATTGTGTTTTCTTTGAAAAGGTAAAGGTACAGCTCATATATCTTACTGCTTGTATTAAAGGACAATAATGTATTACAAATAATATATAAAAAATTATAGATTTTAATTAAAAAAAATTATTGTGTTGAAGACAAAAATCAAATTGTTTCTGAAAGCATCATCAAAGCACCATGATGCACCGAGATATGCAACCAAATCGATGGCATGATAATCGTAACCGAACCATGAGACCAGTGTAGATTCACACCCTTACCAGAAATTATGACAAATTCATGTGAACTGGCCTGGGCTTAACAGGTTACCAGCATGTCTCTTGAGTCGGTGACTATTTTTCATTCATATTCCAAGTTTAAAACAACAAGACATGTTTTTTTATTAAATTTAATAAAAAATTTGGAGTAAAATGTACAGTAAAATCCCCTGGATTCTACAGTGAAGTAAAAAATGGTTTTGCTAAACAAAGTACAGATAAGAGAAGAGACAAGAGAAGTTTTATTTCTTCTGTTGAAGACGAAGAAATATATTGTGAAGAATTTTGTAAGCGGCCTTTGACATAGATACTATGTAAGTCAATGGTTGTTTTTTTTACAACATTCCTCAGAATATCTTCCTTTGTGTTCAACCAAAGAAACTCAAACAGGTTTTCAACAAGTGCAGAGTGAGTAAATGATGATAGAATTTTCATTTTTGGGCAAACTATCCTTTTAAGTACAGTAAAAAATAAATAAATAAATGTTTCTGGCTACTTCTGCTTCAGCCAGAACTTCTGCCCACTACATTTTACTATGCAGGACCTCTGGCTGTCCTGTCAGGACCGTTTGAATTCACTCGTAGGCTTCACAGTTTACCTCTGGGTGGTTTGTGTGGATTCCCAACACCACAAAACTTTAATGGGAAACAGGATATCAGAGGAAAAACATAGTGGGAATGTTTTGGCTCTTTAACAGAGCTTTATAGTGGTGTATTTGTGGTTGGTTTTTAACAGCCCTTGGAAAAGATTCACTTATAATTCATCTTGCTGTACCTGAGTCCATTTTTGGGGTTTGGAATTGAAGCTGTTTGCTTGTGCATTGTTCAAGAAAGCTACGATTGGTATCAATGGTATCAATTCAGCATAATTTAATAACAATGAATAATCAAAGAGCTCACACTTCCTGTTAATGCCTGCTCCACAGCTGATATGAGCTCACATTCAGGAGCTTGTTTTTGCTTTGTTGGGTTTTATTAGAGGAAGCGAATACTAAATTTGCTCATTCTGCACTTTTGTTTAGACAGGCGTTGTAGATTTTGCATGGGATATTAATGCAGTTTAAAAATGCAGTATAAAAGTAAACTAAGCTAATTTGTTCATTGTTGCTTATTTTGTTGTTGTATCAGATAATCTGCAGCTTGCATGAGAAAAATCTTGCCACGCTTCCTTTCTAAATGGAAAATATCCTTTTTCGACAACAGCTCGTGGTCTGTAAGATTTTTCAAATGCAGTAAATATCAACCCAATCTTAGAGAAACTCTTGAGCAGTTTACATTTTGTAAACCCATTTACTCACATATTCTTTGCGTTATTTAAAGTCAAATTTCATGATTTATCAGAGCTCGCCACAGGGTAATGAACCACCAATTTTCCTGGCATATACATGGTGAATGCTTTTCCAGCTGCACTCCAGCACTTTAGTTCACCCAATTCATTTATTCACATGTCTTTGGACTGTGTGGGAAACTGGAGAAAAAACATGCAAACACAGTGATAACATGCAAATTTCACATAGAAATGCCTTCTGGCCCAGCCGAGACTTAAACCAGCAACCTTCTTGCTTTTAGGCGACAGTGCTAAATTTGTGCTAGAGCGATATTCCATACAGCACTGATGGGTGTGGAAAATTCTGCGAACGATTTACCAATAATGTGCAAACTAAGGAAACAAAAACTGATCACTGATCTGATTACTGATCAACACAATGAGTGCAGTGCAATTTAGGCAAGTGCCAAATACTGTGCTTTTTTCCCTATACTGGGGGAGGAGGTGCTAGACAGATATTTGCAGGCGCTAGTCTTGGAAAATTCATTTTAGTAGTAAAAATGCGTACAAACCCTAATATTCAGTAACAATAGTCAACAATATGTAGTGGTCAACCTCACATTTACAACATTCTTTCAATCTAATCAAATTACATTTACGTTTTTTTCTTTCAATATTCAAGCAAACTGTCCTGAATTGTTTTTATCTGCGCCCCAAATTGCATACTTCCTACTAGGGTTGTCACGATACCATTAATTATGTTTGATTAATTACATTAATTATGTTGTATATTGGCTTGAGAAAGCCAACATACTGTTATACTACTCTGTCCTTGAAAACAAACGTATCTCCTCCTAGGCTGTTCATGCCACAAGGCCCAAATATGGTCAAAATATGCCTTCTACATTCAAGATTGTTGCTATATCTCCTCATGCCTGTAAGATTTATCATTTTTTTAATAAAAAATGTTAAATATTAAATTTTTATAATCCGGGCATATAAAAAAATTATACAAGCCCCAAATTTGGCCAAACGCTGTATTAAGATGCGGTAGATTTTGTTGCTATATCTTTAAGGTTTTTCAGACTTATAGTTTTCCAATAAATAATTTTTAAGCATTATTTTTCTCAAAATACGGCAAGCCATTTTTGACTTAAACTCCATATTTTTTACTGATATGGCAAGCCATTTTTGCATTTATCACCTTCACACTTATTAAGGATTGTATTTTCAAAAAAATACAGCAAGCCATTTTTACATAATGTTCATTCCCTTAGTCCCTTTATTAATCAGGGGTCGCCACAACGGAATGAACCGCCAACTTTCCAGCATTTGTTTTACACAGCGAATGCCGTTCCAGGCAACCCAACACCAGGAATACATAATGTTCAAGTCCAGTTTTTGACACTCATAAAGACTGTCATAGAAACATTGGGGTTGATTAAGATCACTCATATTGCCAAGAAGCTTTGATGTATCATCACTAATCTGTCAAATGTACCCATAGCAATAAAACAGTATAACCTAGCAACCATTTAAAAATAGCAATATCTCTACATCAGAACATCTTAGGGACCTGGGCATTGGCTTGTTTTACTCATGCTAGCAAATGGGACTTCCTGTGTACTATGCATGGTAACAATGAGAATGGAAGCCAAGTGCTAATAATGATTAGCTACATGCTATGAATGATTATCTAAATGCAATAACATATGCTAGAAATGCCTACTGAGTATTAGCATTTGATCAAACATGTACACGAGCATTGCCATTTAGCAACTGCTTAGCAACCACCTAACAATGCCAAAAACGTTTGACTTTCTCAAGCCAACATCAAAGTTTATCAATGAACTTTAGGTTCTAGCTAATCTTACGATACTATACCAGTAGTGTAGTGATACTGTAATTCATAACTGAAATTATAAAGAAAATTGTCAGAAATACTATATTTTATGTTATAATAGGCCTAACTTAGAATTAATACATAATTTTCTTAAAGGGGTGGTCCACTATGATGTCATATTTTAAACTTAAGTTGATGTGCACTGTAGCTGTGTTACCATAAACAGCATCTCTGAATGTAAGACGCTCAGTTAGCTTAGCAAAGACTACAATGAACGAGTTTTGGGGACTACAAAAAATACTTCTGGGCATACAGATACACTGAGCAGCTAAGAGGTGTGGTCAAGGGCGCTGTAATGTTACAGCATAGGGAGCTAAAAAGCTATTTAAATGACATATAAAACACTGTTATTTCCACAGAGCTTCTTCTGTTTCTGTATTTGGGCTTCCAAATGACACGACACAAAGACAGAAGTGCTCACAGTTCAATATTAATTATGTTTCAGAGAATTATAAAATACATAGCAAGCATGATTTGACAAAACACAGCTTCCAGAATATCTCCCAGTTCAGTGCTGGCTTTGGTTAAAATCTTCTCAAAGGATCAGCTCCAACAAGCAGAAGCTGTAGCATGTGAGTTTTTTATTTGTTGTTTAGTGTTTAGCCTTAACTGTATGCTGTAGTAAAGATGTAAGCAACGGGAAATGCTGTTTGGCACCGCTGTATGTTATATGATAAGATATTTCCAGTTTCCAACACTTGGAAGAGAATAGATGTTGGATGTAAAGAATAAATTTTATTTTAAAAACATTTTTTAAGTATATATACGAAATGTAACTTATAGAAAATAGGGAAACACTTGATAAGGTATTATCGCCTACTGAATTCACTCTTCAAATAAATGTCACGATCAATCTCATTTGGCAACTAAAATAAAGTGAACTAGTGTCTGTGGTATTCCTCATTGTTGATGAGATTTTGGAGTGCATTTTCCATGTCATCCTCTTCATTTTGAGGAAAAGCTGTGGAAGCTGAACACACATATTGGCATGTACAGTGTTTTGAACAGTACTATAGTTTAATTAAGTACTTTAATTAATCTGTTGTGGTAATACTATAGTTGCTATGGTAACACAACAAGTCAATAACAATATAAACAAATTACCCAGTGCTGTATTTTTTATTTATTTATTTATTTATTTTTTTTTTTACAATATAAGGTATATTATTCTATGATTCGCTACACTCTACTGTAGTAAAACATTTTTTTTTTTCATTTTATTAGTTGATTTTATCACTATTCTTAATACAGTATGCTGAAGCATTCATTAAAAAGTTGTAAATAATAAACATAGGGAGTATACCTAACATTCAAAAACACTAGTTTTATTATAGAATTTACCTTAGCATGTAAGTAAATAGTGTAGCAATATATAAACCATATCAACATTCTTGGGATAACAATTAAACAGAAGCATCTCTGAAGAGCAAAAGCACGAAAAGAGGAGGAAACACAAGGCACAAATTGTGAGTCTGCGTCATCTGACGGAGCGAGAGCAGATCATTTGCACGTGAGCAGACAGTGTTTTGAGTGCACACGAGTTTTGTCCACGAACAGAGGAAACCGGTGTGTTCGATGCTTGTCTTACATGAATGTGCTCACGACATGTAATACTGTGCTTACGACATTTGTCAGTGAAATAACACCATATGCACATACAGTTGAAGTCAGAATTATTAGCCCCCTTAAATTATTAGTAACCCCGTTTATTTTTTCCCCCTATTTCTGTTCAACAGAGAGTAGATTTCTTCAACACATTTCTAAACATTATAGTTTTAATAACTCCTCTCTAATAACTGACTTGTTTTATCTTTGCCATAATGACAGTAAATAATATTTTGCTAGATATTTTTCAAGATACTTCTATCAGCTTAAAGTGACTTTTAAAGGCTTAACTAGGTTAATTAGGTTAGCTAGGCAGGTTAGGGTTATTAGGCAAGTTATTGTATAACGTTCTGTAGACTATCGAAAAAAAAAGTTAGCTTAAAGGGGCTAATAATTTTGTCCTTAAAATGGTGTTTAAAAATTAATAACTGCTTTTATTTCAGCCGAAATAAAACAAATAAGACTTTCTCCAGAAGAAAAAACATTATCAGACATGCTGTGAAAATTCCTTTGCTCTGTTAAATATAATATGGGAAATATTAAAAAAAGCAACAATGATTCAAAGGGGGGCTAAGAATTCTGACTTCAACTGTACGTCCATCGAATTTACTGTCTTCTGCCATTTTTTATTTTCCGCTGCACGTTAGGGCTAAACGTTACTGTGAGGCTGAGTCAATAGCCTCGGACCTTTAGCTCAGAGGCTGAAATCATTCCGCATTCAAAGTAAAAAGTTTCAATAGCCAGACTCAGTTGAAGATTAATGACAACACACGTGTATATTTATCACTAACCCCAAACAGGAAATAGAATTGCGCTATTTTTTATTTGTTAATGTTTTGCGAGCGAAAGGTTTGTTATAACGAATGCGTTACTGAACATGTACAGAGTAAAATGTGTTAGTAATGCCTTACACTACTGCTTTTATAGGAAAATGTAACACGTTACTGTAATACATTACTTTTGTAATGCATGTCTACCAACACTGGTCACAAGATAATGACAAATGGTGAATGCAGTACGCCCAAATTCCATTCATACAACCAATTTCACTTGGCGGCCATCTCTGAAACACCTCTCTGCTGTATGTTCAGGCATTTCGTTTGAATGGGGACACTGCTTGGGTAATTGCTTGCCAAGCTAACGCTTCAATTTCATATTAGGAATCATTAATAAAACAACAACTGTCCCTTTAGACTAATTTCTAAACGTTAGAATGACACAAAATTTGCAGAAGCTCACTTCTGGTTTAAGCCAATGCCCTGAGGAATCGTCAGTCAACAGCAATCCCTCATTGGCTCCTACACTAATAGGCGGTGCTTTATTTGCATTAGTGACCATTCAAAACTATATGAGTGACACGTCTTGTGTATTCTATAGTCTTTGCTACTTCTCACATTCAAGTAAGCACTTTTCTTTACAAGTAGTAAATTCAAATGGAGTACCTACTCCATTAATAATCCACATTTAAGCAATCCCCCATTTCTGTGTTTTGCTGATAGTGCTTCTCTGTGAAGTGTATGTGTGGTTGTGCGTCTTTGTGTCGGGCAGTGAGACAGTCGTAAGTGTGTCTAGTTGATGTGTGTCTAGCAGCTCTTGAATAGTTTTGCTGTGGTCTGGCTCTCTGCATCAGTTGTGTTAATCAGTCTCTCTCTCTTTCTCTTTCTTTCTCTCTCAACAAGTGCATCTTTGATATGTAGAGCTCAAGGCCTGCCAGCTTCAAATAAAGAGCCTGTATGAGAAAGACCTTTGAAACACTCTTCTTCACACACTTCTCCCTCAGCTCTTTACACAATGTCCTCGAGTCAGTCAGACACACACGCAGTTAATAATGCTTCCTGCTAATTTCTGATCAGAACACATCTCGTTAGTTCACTTGAATCCAGAAATGATTATTGTTGGTTAGTGGTTTGTGGGTGATGCTGAAAATGTTCATTTTAAGGGCACCTATGATAAAAATCTTCTTTTGTAAGCTGTTTGGACAGAACTGTCATACTGTTATACTTGAGTGATATAAACCCAACAAGACTCTTTTTAAAATTTCCTGACATTAAAATAGGACCCAAAATCCTAGTGATTTTGAGGCCCACCGCAACGTGATGTAGAAGTCCAAATTGATTGACAGGCACCACATTTCTTTAATAGAGTGGAAGAACTATGACATCACCTTAATCAGCTGCAAGCATAAAACTGGTTCCCTCGATAAAATCCCTATAGGATTTTCCCATAGGCTTTTCGAAGTTTGCAAATAATAAGCTCTGTGTTCAAACACTGTTCATTACACTTATACGTTTTGTCCAGCCGGATAATCCTCACACGAATATACAACTGAATCTTAAATGTAAACGCAAGATTTAAAAAGCTAACATTAGGCTATAAACAGACTACAGCGTCTTCAGGATGCTCGTCTGTGACGTCAGCACCACCCTGCTACAGACAGCTTTTTAAGCTTATTTTTTGGGAATATGGTCCATGACCAGATTTACTCTCACCATTTATTATATTATAATCCACGCTATATATTATAAACAAATAAATACACAAAAACACATAGACCTATATGTGTCTTTTATTTTTTTTTACGTGGGAAACATTTTTGTTTCGCTTTATGGTTGTTCTAAAAGTTTTCAAACTGTATGTATAAATCTGCCTACATAGTATTATCATAAGACATATTTAAATAAGTGTATCGCTCACGTGCACACAGCCTGCTTACTTTAGTAACTAACGACAGAAATGAGACATGAGGAACAAGTCTATCAAATGCCTGTAAGTTCCATGATGGATCAAGAACAACATTCAATATTCTTTTTTTGTCACAAAGTACAGTGAAAAGCAGCCCATACGGTCACATATGCTATAAATTTTAAGTAGGAGGGTAAATATTGCAGTTAAATGTGTTCGGATGAAAAAAAACCCAGCAAAAAATCACTTGATTGCGTTAAAATGACATTAATATGTATGTATTTTTATCTATTATACACATGTTTGCATTACTGAGAGCAGGAGAGAGACAGGATGCACTGGTGAGCAGTATCTTCATAATGTTGTTTAATTAAAATAAATGATCAACATATAATCTGTCTCGACAGCCTTTACAAGTGAAGGCATCATCTACGCACAATATGAATTCCCCAAAAAACTCTACAAACTATAAAGTACTATTCATGAAAATACTTAAATAACACACAAATCCAAATGCCCAATGCAAGCGGGCTGTGCTCCAGTTTCTCTGACACAGATTGTAGTTCGATTTAGCAACTTAATAGCAATCAAGGATATTCCGGGTTTTTGCATACAAATTGACGTCATAGTTCCTCCACTTTATAACATGTATACACTTGTCCACAGAATATCGGACAAGTGTCCAATATTTTTGGACAGTATTGCAGTTTATTTTTTGCAAATAAAATGCAGTACTTCCCACACATAGATTTCACTTGGGCGGACAGCCCGGGTATATTAACGGCTGCCTAAGTATAACCAAACATCCGCGTTTGATTAACCCACAGAAAATCTCGACCTACACATCTCGTATTGTTTATTGTGTGTGCGCGCAAGAACAGTCATCAACACTTCCTTAGTCAATCTCACTTGCTCTGCAGAGACCCAAAGAGATGCACCTTTTTGAGGCTTAAAAATGCATCCGGTGACTCCGCATGCTGTTTAAAAAATGTCCGGGAATCGACTTTTGCTTTCGCTTTCTAAAGTTGTTTCATTTTCTCATTACTCTTTTATTAAAGACTACTTTCCACTTGGCTTCACAGCTGACAGTGCTCACAGCTGCGAGACAGAGAGAAAAAGTAAATAATAGATTCTTTAATCTATTTATTTTTTACTTTACTAAATACTCGGAAAGGATGAAATGGCATCTAAACTGGCTGCAAAATATGTCAACCCATAAGGAAATATTATTTAAATAATCTACACTTTTTATTCTTGTTATTAATCAATATCCATTTTAGAGATATTATGTGTTTTAATCCTTTTTCCTGTATTTATTTCTTATTTGCTGTATACTGTATGTTATTATTTGATGATGCAAATATATTACATTATATATATATATATATATATATATATATATATATATATATATATATATATATATATATATATATATATATATATATATATATATATATATATATATATATATATGCTTTGGTAATACTGTGCTAAAATTCATGCCAGTAAAGCAACCTGAACTTGTCACATGTAGTTCACATTTTATGTGCCATGAGTAAAGGATGTGATTTAATCTGGCTACCACCGCAAGTATGTTTTAAACCTGTGGAAAGCACTGAACTGTGATTGAAATTAAAATTAAAGTTTAAAACGCTTTTAAAACGGTTTGTAATAAAGAAAATTGCTATGTAATTCTTAACTACACTTTTATGTTTGTATTGTTTGGGTTTTTACCAAAATCTGGTTCAATTCCATGTCAACAGCCCCTTTAGAAATATTATTCCCAGGAAAAAACAATGAATATACAAATACAGTGGGGAAAATAAGCACTGGTTCATTGTTTTTTCATTGTCTGGATGCAAGGGGTAATGCAGGGGCCAAGAAGTTTTTAACATGACCAAACTGCTTAAAAAGAAAACACTTCTTATTTAGTGTCAAAGGAAAAAATGCACTGGGAGGGATATTTTGGCTGATAACCTTTAAATGTTTATCATGACATTG
Source organism: Danio rerio (assembly GCF_052040795.2). Lineage (NCBI taxonomy): Eukaryota > Metazoa > Chordata > Actinopteri > Cypriniformes > Danionidae > Danio > Danio rerio. Next base: position 9,690,718 of record NC_141040.1, read on the forward strand.
TGCTCAACCAGTCAACATTGCCTCATCTCAATAAATTATTGCATTACTTGCAACTCTATTTTGAATAGCTGTAATGTCTCCATATTATGTAACTTCCTCTGGCAAAAGAGTTGTGAGACATTTTATGTGATTCTGAGGGAAGTTGTAGGATGATTAGTTAATCTCAGCATTTAAATTTCACAATAATCCTTAAACCAGAGTTCCAAGGAACCAAACCTAAGGCAGTCTTACATCAGATCTTGTCTAAAAATAAGACATGAGCAGTTTGCTGTGGATTATTTTCTAGTAGCGAGTCAGCGTTTGTCTGAAAATTTTCTATTAAGCTATAATAAATTGGTCAAAACAATAAACATATAATGTATAATACATATAACATATATAATGACAATAAATGGAAATTTGTTACACATGTTTTCAAATAAACACTGTTCTTGTGAAAAATAGTATTTTTTGACATGCATATATTGAACAACAAAACTTTTTATATATTGTGAATCTTAATTGCAAAGTCCATAAATTCTTTAAAATGCATTAATAAAATTCCTTACCAATAAGAGTCCTTTAAACTGTTTATCTAGTGTAAATAAACTACAATATATCAACTTTAATATATTGAGCTTTTTTTGGATGATGGATTAATATTACCACAGATTGTCACTTAAACTTAATAATATACTAATCAGGTTTCAGCTTAGTTTTTAAAGGAATGCTCTGCTTTTAATCTGCTCCACTCCTTTTAAAATCCCCCTACATTTAAACAGTTGAGTTTAACCATTTTTAAAGCCATTTAGCCAATATCCTGGTCTGGCATGAACACTTTTAGCTTAGCTTAGCATAAATCATTGAATCACATAAATCATTTAATTTACATGATGTAACTACAGACAAATTAAGCTTTAAATAAAAAATGTATTAAAACATTTTTTTTTACAGTTTTGAGCAATTATGCCAATGGTCTAATCCAATTCCACAATTTATGCTAAGTTAAGCTAAAAGCGCTTATGCCAGACTCCAAGATCAGCTGAATGGATTCAAAATGATAAAACTCAACTATGTGACTTGTGAAATTGTCCCTTTAAGTTAAACTTGTTTTAACTTATTTGTTTAAATTAGCCTAACTGATGTTAGTTTAAATAAATAGCATAAATTATTCATTCGGGTTAAACCATTAGCTAAGCTAAGCTAAAAGGGCTCATGTCAGACTCGGAGATCAACTGAATGGATTCAAGAATGATAAAATGCATCTATGTGACTTGTAAAATTGTTCCTTTATAGTTTTCCTTAAAGTTAAACTTGTTTTAACTTTATGGTTTAAGTTAATCTAAACAATGTAAATTGAAATTAATTGCTAATGGTCTAACCTGATTCAGTAATTTACACTAAGCTAAGCTAAAAGTGTTCATGCCATATCAGGAGAACACCTAAATGGATTAAAAAATAGTACAAATCAACTATGTGACTTGTTAAATTGTAAAGTTAAACTTGTCTTAACTTGATGGTTTATGGGCGAAGCAGTGGCGGAGTAGGTAGTGCTGTTGCCTCACAGTAAGAAGGTCGCTGGGTCGTTGGTTTGAGCCTCGGCTCAGTTGGCGTTTCTGTGTGGAGTTTGCATGTTCTCCCTGCCTTCGCGTGGGTTTCCTACGGGTACTTCGGTTTCCCCCACAGTCCAAAGACATGCGGTACAGGTGAATTTGGGTAGACTAAATTGACTGTAGTGTATGGATGTTTTCCAGAGATGGGTTGCGGCTGGAAGGGAATTCGCTGCGTAAATAAGTTGCTGGATAAGTTGGCAGTTCATTCCACTGTGGCAACCCTGGATTGATGAAAGGACTAAGCCGACAAGAAAATGAATGAATGAATGAATTTTTATTAAATGTTAGTTTAATTAATGCAAGTTAAAATTAATTTCTAATGGTCTAACCCGATTCAATATTTATTTTTTTTACTTTAAGTTAAACTGGATTTAAATTGATGTTTTAAGTTAGTCTAACTGATTTAAGTTGAAATTAATTGCTATGTTTATTTAGTTCAACTTAAATAATGATGCTAGCAACATATTTTAACTAAAGTCAATAACTAAATAATCTGAGAAACCCAATTCTCAGCATGTTCCTGATTTATAACCTATAAAAAGTATATGACATGCGGTTGATTCCTATATTTCAAATATATATTGTTAATCAAAATATACTCAATTGCAGTATTTAAAGGGATACTTAAAAAAAACTAAATAAATAAATAAAATGTACTCACTATTTACTCACACTTAAGTGAATCCAAACCTTTATGGTTGTCTTTTTTTTATTAGTGGTGGGCTTTTATCGGCGGTAACGTGCTGTGATAAAAAAAAAAAAAATCGCTGTATTATTCTCAAAGTTTGGTTGGAAGCTGGGTCTGGTCTACGCATGCTATGATGACTTTCACCTTGATAATTTAGCATGCATGTATACCTGGCAGAATTACACTGTAGGTGGCGAGAACGAGTCTTCGAACCTGTGTGCATACTGTGAAATTACCACATCAAACGTGACATGCTAACATTGATGTAGTTTACTAGAGTAAATCTGATTAATGTTACATGTAGCTCCACATCTAACTATCAGGCACCTGTAGAGTTTATGCGTTCGAGTAAAACATACAAATAAAATGGACCGGGTACTTTTTAAAATGAATGACGGTGAAGGTGAATGAAAGTCAAACCGGTGAGCCGTCTGACAAAAAAGGGCCCTTCTCAATCAAATCAGCAGGATGCCCTTCTGGATCTTCTGGATCTTTCACTTACTTCGAAGACATCACTGACTATGCTTACATGGACATCAGTAATCTAGTTATTTGACTTAATAGACAATAATATAATTAAGGAGTCTACGTTAAGAAATTTATGCAAGAGTTTGCTTTAATTTTGGGTAACTAACTGCAATTCGGCAGTTCCACTTTCACTCGTGAACATTTCATTCATATCCCCGTGACAAACTAGGGTATTAAGGCTCGTACATACCTGTACGTTTTTCGTTTGCATTTATCATCAGCTTTGTTTAAGATGTGTTTCCGGATTCACACCCAAGTGATTTTCACTGGCAGAAAGCAAAAAAGTATGCAAAATTTACTGTTAACCATCATTCCATAGTACTGTAGGTAGAAATGCCACTATGTTTCAAACCATCTAAAACAGGTTTAGAACAAGCAGAGGGTGAGAAAATCATGTCACAATTTCCATGCAGTACTAATTCAAGGCAGAATGTAGAAAAGAGATATTACCCAATATTCTGCACGTCTGGGATTTCACTTATGGACACAGGATTGTTTAACAGCCTGCTGGGACTCTCCATGGAGCCCATATGGAAGATGCTGTCACGGCAGAATAGAGGAGCTGGACGCCGCTGTGTGTGTTTGTGTCTGCCTGTCTATCTGTCTGTCTGTCACCATATGGCCGCCCTTTTTATCTCACCATAAGCAAGAAATGACTCAAACCTGCTTCCAAACATTACAGAAAAATCATAGCTACAGATGATGTAAGCATGCTGATATTAATCATAAATGTCTCTCACACCTCTCTTATTCAACATATGCTGATTCACTTAGAGTTTGATGATTAAATAAATATAATTGGCATTCATTTCATAGCTCAAAACACTTACATCAATGCATTAATAAAGTTGTGTGCACTTGTGTCACTATGAAAACTTTAGACCATCATACTGATAAAACAGCACACATCACATTCTCAAAAGGACAAAATGTAAGAACACACTAATGCCCTGTAATGTCTTATTAGTTAGTCACAAACAAAATGAGCCCTTCCATAATTGGAACAGATTAGTAGCTAATCGCATAATCTTAACAAGTTGCCTCTTTGAGGACAAAGTTCTTGAGGTCTATGATTCAATGGTCTAGCAAAACCAAAGTCCCTTTAGGAAGTCATTTCACTCGGCAGCCATCTTTGAAATGCCTCTCAGATGGTGCGGTCGGGTATTCTGTCTGATTGAGGAAACATCAAAGTACAAAACTGTTTGCCAATCTTACGATTACTTTACATATTTGGTATCCCCAGTATAATTGAACAACAGCTGTATCATGTTTCGTTTCTATAGGTTGCCGGGGCAAATGTGCATGTGCACTCAAAAGGAATGAGATCACGTTTCCAACCCATAGACTGTAAAATATATGGACGTAGTATCCGTGACGTCACCCATAGGTTTCTAAAGAGCGCAAAAGAAGCCACAAGTAGGCGTGGCCAACCGTCGCCATTTTGTTCGCGCGTCATCACACCCATGGCGGGATACCAAACAAGGGCAAAGAGGCGGAGAGTGAGCGGAGCTACAGACACCTGCTGACAGTTTGCTTGGACCTGGTTCAGACACACTTTACTTTGGGAGAACGCTTAATACTTTATCACCTGTGACTCGTTTGTGTTCTGACCACTTGTGCTTGGTTGTATACTATATCAATAAAGTGTTTAGTCTTGTAAAAACACTGTAGTAATACACAGAGCTTCTAAACATTGTTCTTATGACGTTTTTCAACAGGAGGAAAACGCAAATTACTTTCAAACACTTCAGATATAGTCTGTGTTAGTTAATGTAAGACTATTGATGAAATCCAGCATAACACTGTATGACAATGCTTCAGATGACTGTTCTAGAGCCTAGAGCTAATCAGTTCGTCAGATTCTGGAGTGCATTACAGCTCTAAATATAAATATAAACGATAAATGATCTTAAAAAAACAAATACATGTATAGAGATGGTATATAAGTATATAACTTTACTCACATGTGAAACGGAGGCCTCGTGAATGGTTTGTGAGCACAATTAAATGCACTCAGCATGCCATGCCATCTAATAATCTATTAATTAATTAATCTAATAATTAAGTCCAAAAGGCAGTTGACTGTGTAAAGCCACATAAAACAACACAGAAATACGATAACTATGCCGAGTTTAGTGGCTAATCTGCAGCATTCAGCTGAGGTGACACTCAAGTTCACCCACTTGAGGTCACTCAAGTGGCCACTCCCTTAATTATGCAAACTTAATATAACTTAATATAAAGGAAACGGATGAGTTAAAAAAAAAATTCACCCCCCTCACAGTTGTCATGAAGGGTAATATTAGCTGTATTAACCAAAGTCTTTTTTTTGTACCAGGCTGTAAACACCTTTTTTTCTGCTGTAAAGTTGGCCATTCTAACAGTGGGCTCAATTGAAATTTGCTCTATTTTGGAGCCAGGAGCGGCCAGGACTAGCGGAATTTCGGATGAATTGCAGTTTTAGTTACATCCCTATTGGCTTCCTGAGGGAGAGCGGGAGGTTGCCGCTTGTTCCAACCTCAATTGTAGCCGTTCTACATATTATCATCCTCTGAATAATAATCGTCTGATAGTTTCCTGAAATTATCCGCAACATTGATGGCAAATCTCCTCCAGAAATGACAGCGATTCTTTGTTTACAAGTTTGAGTAGTTGCTGTCATGTGATATGCGTTTCTCAGGATGGACTGTACCTTGCATTTGTTTTATACAGATTACAAAACCAAAAAACTTTTGTTTTCAAGTGAAGTTGGTTAATTTAAAAGCACAGGTTTCAAACTTTATGTTAACATATTTTTTATGTCTGTGAACCAAGTATTCATTGAGATTCCAGTGTTTGTTGACCACCAAACTGTCGAAAAAAAAGCCCCAGAGAATCGTCAGTCTATAGTGATCAATGATTGGCTTCTTTACCAGTAGTCTAGGCTTCATTCGCCATATTGACTGTTACACTTTTCCCCATCCAAAACTATATGAGTGACACGTCTTGGGTATTCTATAGTCTTTGGAAAAACTAGTCTAGGGTTTCATGTTTAGAATAAACTGTAATAAAACTACAAACTTGTCAGCAAGTCTGTTTGTATGAGGTTAATGAGAAGTGAGCTGAGAAAGTTTTATGTAGGAATTATTGCAGAAAGTTTGTTTATTAATGTTTGCAGTTTTGGACCATTTAACAGAATCTAATGGTTCACATGTCTGCCATCAGTAAGGCTTTACCTCACAAACAAAACAAGGTATTTTATTAACTTCTCTCTATTCACATGTTTGAATTTCTGAATTATGTTTAGCCAAATGGATTGTAAAAGATATTTGGTAAAGCCTTTCACTTCCTCTTTTGGTGCTGGTGGTTTATCATATTTTGCTTTTTATTAATATTTCTAAAACAAACATAAAATATTGTAGAATTGTGTACATGAATCCAACATATTTGAATCAGGATTTGTGTTTGCGTAACGCCTAGGCTAAAGGCCAAGCTATTACAGAGTGACTTGTGAGTATTGGTTTAGTGCTAATAATACTGTAGCAGTTCTCTGGTAGAAGCACTTCTTGGCAGCAAGGATGGTTTGTGGTATTCCACTCATGTCTTGCTGGGAAATTTGGAAAACTTGTTTCTTATTCATGCGTTTGAGTACAACATTCTGTTGTTGATTAATGTTGTGCTATGGGCTGAGTCTTTTTAGGCACTGTAAGAAACACATTCTGCTTCAAGTCCAAGTTCATGTCACAGCTTAATTGGCAAATGTAAATTTTTCTCAAGACAGACACTTAATGTCTGTACAAAACAGATGGTAGGATACAAGGGAAGTTATATGAGAGAAAAAAAAAAATCAGTGACGGTGGCCTGTGTCTGGAAGGAACGTGTGTTTAGTTCTGAGTTTCCTGTATGTTCATGGTCATTGGCATGACCCAGTCAATTCATGAGCTGGAAATGAATGTAACTTCATTGTGGCACCACTACTGGGCATCACGTGATACCCCACCACCACAGAGATGTATTCGGTTAACACTGGCCCTCCTTCTAAATCCATGTGGATTGTCTTTAAATGGCTCATTGATATTGGATAGCACAACCAGGGGATTTTCAAATGGTTTCCATGGACTGTTTCATGGACCATCAACACCTACTCTGAGCCAATAAAAAAATTGTACAGAAACAGGCTCCAACAGTATGTTAGTTTCTTCAACTAGGAGAAGATAAGAAAGATGTTGTCTAGCTTTTGAGCATGCAGTTCTACTTCTGGGGTGTCCTGCCACAAATCCAGAACAGCTAAAACGAATCCTGAATTAGTTAATCAAGTTGTTGTAGGATTTTTAAAACTTCCAGAGCAGTTTGTTGGGGCAGGTTGGTGCGCAATTCTTCAGGACATTCGTCTGCAAAAAGCATGAGTGGGTTTCCCTGGTTTGCTGAAACAGCAGTCTGCTCATGGTCACATACAACAGGCATGGGGAACCTCGATTAGAGAGAGCCACTGTCCTACAGAGTTTAGCTCCTACAGTATCTAATCAAAAACATTCCTGGACAGGTATTTAGGGTCTTCGGGATTATTATAAGGCTACAGGAAGCCTTAATGGACCGTTTGAGCTAAACTCTGCAGGACAATGGACCTCCAGGACCAAGGTTCCCTTTCAATGAGTATGGTGCCAAACCTAAAGAAGATCACAAGAATGATTGATGGAGTGTTATCCAAGAGATTCTTACTGAACCAGTCTTTGAAAATTACTGAAAAAGCTGTCTAATTACAACATTTATAGTAATATATACAATACTTTGAACACCTCCACTTTCAACCAAGAGGAACAGTTAGTGTAAGGATAAAGTTGAGATCCACTCTAGATCTGCAACCCTGTTGCTACATTGCTTGGTTACTCTGCTCAATTTTGTGGGAATGTTTTTGTTGCTGGTTTGCCAAAAAACGCCAACCCTTTTGGTGCTCTTTGGAAGTTGAATCAAAACAGATACCAGAATGGGGTTGAGGTCTGAACCAGAGCACACAATAGCATTGCCTTGACAGTAGTGTTCTTCAGTAACTGAAACTTTTTTTGTGGAAGTAAATGACGGCAGCAGTGTGGTAGTACTTGAGACTAGGCTCAATGTCCAGTCAAGGAGTTCAAGATCGTTTTTTTCATGTGAATTTTTTTCATATTAGCTTAGACTCGACCCTCTTTTGTTTTCAGATTCAGGCCTGAATGAGCTGCCTTTGACTGCAGCGCTGATGTGTGGTTTCTTTGTGACCTTATTTTTGCTCTATATGTGAATGCCCCTTTATCCCTCAGTTTCTTGGAGATAACAAAAGGAAGTGATGATGTTTGCTTAATTTACCTCACCATAATGGAGCACTGATAAAGCTGGTGTCTCTTAGTTGTGCTTTGTGTCCTCCTGGTCAACATATGCATCAATTATAGACATTTATTCAAATCTTCCATGAATACCTATTTGGTGTTCAAAAATATATATCTTAGGCTTTTTCCTTAGATTTATTTGAAGGATAAGTCCTATTCCTCAAAGGCTGGAATTTCGGCAACACTACAAACCATTAGTATCAATGATAGAACCCAAAGAAACTCGAGGGTTTACATTTAAAGTAGTACCTGAATTCTATGCAGCAAAATAAACTCCTTGTCCTAAAAGATGTGAATAAAGGTACGTTTATAGTGCGAGTCTGAGATAACCAGGAGTTGTCATAGAGTTAGTCATACACCTCTCTGTGGCTAAGAGATGTGTTTTAGTGTTTATGCACTTTAATGATTAACCTTTACACTGGTGTTAGTGAGGTCACAGACGGTAGCTTCTGCTGTAGATCAGAACACAACAGCTGCCTGTAGGGATTAGCTGTCTATTTCTCTTTTTCTGTCATCTCTCTTTCAGTTTCCCACCATCTTAACACGTCTTCATCAACTCAATAATTTTTCAGTCCTCCAGTTTTTGAATACCTCCTAATTTGCAGTAATTAAAGTTTTGCATGTCCAAGTTTTGCATGCCTAAGTTACAGTTGCGCATGCCCAACATAAATTATACCCTTACTGTACAGCAGAAGATCTTTTCCCGAACCCTACAGGACCCGATGGGTTCGGGTGGTATCAAGTAGGATCGGGCTTGATTTCTATAATTTTAGACGGGGTCAAGCCGGGCTCAGGCTTGTGCTCCAGCTTGCGCGGTAAATAAACAGTCATGCGATGCATTTCAGTTAGCGTGAGAAAGTAATGAACAATGGAAGATGAACAAACAACCATACCCAAAACTTGCAAAATTAGCCAAATCAGTATGCATCCCGGGCAGTAGCAGCAGCAGTGAAAGGATGTTGAGTGGTGCTAGACGCACCATCAGTAAGTGCAGGACTGCGCTAAATCCATCTATGCTAAGGTGGATTCAATATTATTCCTTCACAAAAATAGTTTACAATGCCAAATCTTGGTGAGTAAAGAATTTTTTAAATTAGAACTAAATTTTTATTAAATCAAAAATGCAGAATATAGACAGTATATAGGCTAATGTTGGCATTATTCTTTTAATATTCAGCTTCACCATCACCTTAAGGCAAATTCCGAAGAGCTTTATCTTAATTTCGTTATTGCCAATTACACGTCTCGTAACTCATAATTTATTTTAATTTAATTTGTAAGGAAAGACTTATTTTTATTGGTGTGTTGGCCAATTTAAGGCCCAATTCCAATTATATTTTTGTACCCCTACCCCTTCTCCTTGGCCCTTAAAACCGAGTGTTAAGGGTAAGGGCTTCAAAATTTACCCCTAAGAATTGGGACTGCACTACATCACCTGCACACGTCATCATATGTCATCGCAATCTCTTGCTTCATATGAGATCAGACGATGGTGACTGCTTTAGTTATTCCAGTTGAGTTATTTTTTTGGTATTTATCTTCAGGAAATCACTAAAGGCATATATTATGTTATCATAATGATCTAATGTGGCAATAAGATTGTAAATATACTGTGCATTTACACCGTGGTCATATTCATCTATGTAAAGACACCAAAAACAACATTAACATTATAGCAGATTCTGTAAAAAGGCCAATTCCAGCCACTAAACCTATTTGACAGATTATTTGAGTTTCATTGAGTGACAGAATGTTGTGGAACTGCTGTACAGAAGTTATTATTAGAGATTATAGATCATGAAATTTAGCGGTTTTTACTTTACCATTTTTTTTAAAGCATGACGGTAAAACACGAACGCAGTTATGAATGTATTAAAACGTGTTTGTTAGTTGTAAAAATTCGTAATAATGACAAACAAAAAATACTAATTTGTGGATCTCCTTACTTCTGGGTGCAGCTGGGACACCCCTACCCCTTCACGGGAACATGCAAAACGAGGGGTAAGGTGAAGGGCTAAGGGGTAGAATTGGGATTGGGCCTAAGTGTATGTACCTATGGGCCTATTTAGAGTGTTAAGAGTGTTTCAGAGGACTTATTTTATTTCTTTATTCCAACTTCTAAGTGGCCTATATAGTTGTTATGAATAAATTATGTTAAAGGGCAACCTGGTTACCCATTTTTTTCTGATTCATTATGAATCTTTTGTATCTCCAGAATGTGTCTGTAAAGTTTCAGCTCAAAAACCCATCAGAATTTTTATTATACCTTTTATAAGATTCTATTTTTATACATTTTTGTACTGGGTGGCGGTTTTGCTGTACTGCACCTTTAGGGCTAGTCCTCCCCGCCCACCGTTTCTACGTGCCTTTCTGCGTGCCTTAATCTCCTCCCTCTGCTCTGTCAGACAACAGACAGTCTTAAAGGAAGCAGATCTCACGTAGCATTTGTGAGAAATACTACAGTAAGAACTTTACCAATGAGTATTTGATGCATTTGTTGTGTTAAGTTACAACGATGAGTCACACACAATTTCATTACAAAGTTCACGCGCATACACAGATACACACACACATACATACACAGAGCAGACACGACACACACATACACAGACAGCGCGCGTTTAGATTTGCACTCTTTTTGCATGCAGACGTGATAGGATACAGGTTAATCTCCACTGCTGTATGGATATCTGTTATGATAATGTACAAAATAAACCTGATTTAACGTCCACAAACTGGGATTAAAGCGTCTTCTTTTATAATTGTCCTGACATGCGGCTGTGCTGATTAAGTAAAGCTGAAGTGAATTGCTGTAATTCATTATGCTGTGTTCACACCAGACGCGGAACGCGCGGATAAATTGCGCTATTTGCACGTAAATAGCCCCGTGAGCATTTGAGGTTACTCGCTTCATTCACGCGTCAAACCCCGCTTCATTCGCACATCAAATCCGCTTTTTTCGCGTGTCAAATTCACATCAGAACAGACGCTGATTCACGTGATGGGTAGGGCTTCTGTCTGCCCCGTGACTCTAGCTTCATAGCTAAATGGCTAACATGGATTTTATGAAGAAAATAACAGTGTTTATGTGCTTTATGAAGGCTGATAAACAGCGACGATACGTTTAGGGCCGTGTCTGAGTCCACTACATCCTTTCAGAGGTGCATCCAGCTCTTTAAGCTCATAAACTTTCAGCGGTGCTTCTGACTGAGCCCAGCCCAGTTTGATGAACTTCTTGTCGGTGTCTGCTGGAGGATACGTCACAGTCATGCCCCCACAAGAGCAAGCTCCCGATTGGTTAACGCGGCGCAAATGTCCGCTGAAGTTCAGATTTTTGAACTCAAGTGATTTGCGCGAAACGCGCTTTAAGCTCATCGAACGCGCAAAATGCTCAATTCACGCCACGCCGTTCGCGTGTATGGCGCTATTCGCACCGCGCCATTCGCGCAATTCGCGTCATTCACACCGCGCCATTCGTGCGTATCGTGCCGCAGGATGTCAATTCGCGCGTTTGCATTAACTTAACATGTAAATCACTCGCGCTTGACACGCGTTTCGCGTCTGGTGTGAATGCAGCATTACACACATTCACTGTTTTAAAACATTTTAAACTTGTAAAACTCTCTCTTGATCACATTTGATGATGATTGATGATCCTAGCAAACTGGACAGACCTTTTATTCCCGGTTGCTTTGCACTCGTCTTCTCTTGTTGATATGATTATACACTTAAATACCGGGACATGTTAATACGCAGCTGTCAATCAATTAGGTGGGCGGGGGGTTGTGGTCTGTCTGAAAAGTGCTCCAATTGGTCCACAGCTTTTATGTTGTTAAATAAAATTTAAAAAAAAGGACTGGGTGTGTTTATATCACCCCAATATGACCGCCTATACACTATACCTACACAAATGTCTGTCCAAACAGCTTAACAACAAACAGCTGTCCAAAAAGACATTAATGACTCATTCTTAAAAAAAGGCAAAAGAGTTGTGTTCATGTGCACATTTGAATAATGTCGGGCTGTAAACAGGTTCAGGCTTTTAAAAAGCTGTCAATAAAAATGTACTTGTTGGGCTCGGGTCCTATCGGGCCTAACCTTAGCCCGATTACAGCTCTACCTTACTGTACCAGATTCATGGCCTTTTGCTCATCTGTTCTTCTGTTTTCTGCAGTACATTTGACTGTTGCCCTCTTGCTGAACTAGCAAAAAGCAAAATTGAAACAGTGCTTTTCATTGTATAATTGTTTATCTTGACCTACTGCTCAGAGCAAAGATTGTGTAGTTAATGCATCTTTCAACAATACGAATTGACGCAATCTAGTGCTGAATTGAACTATTATTTCTACTTTCATATTAAAATTGATGTTGTGCCTGGCAGCAGTCAATAAAATCAACCATTTTATTTGATAAATGTTTCGTTCTCACAACATAGTACATAATGTTCATTTTTGACTTATTATTTACAAAATGTTTTAACGATGCTTAAGGGTAATTTGTTATGCGTCACAAAACTTTATAGTTCATATTACCAGATTGCCTGGTTGTGCTGCCAAAATTTCAATGCCAATTGGCAAAGGATAATTTGGAGCATCTGAACTAAGACTTGGCCTAATATCTCCTAAGAGGCTAAACCTCAGCTGTACTGGCACAGCTAAAACAATGGGACTTTATAATTGCCCAAAGTCCCAAGTATACACTGTTAGGTTCTGTTGGAAAACTTTTATGTAATACCTTTAAATGACAGCAGTGTTGAGTCATATTCTTTGGTCCAACCTTATTGGATTGAGGTTGGACTGATGGGACTTTCTTTCCATAATGGGCAGGAATAAGCAGGTTTGGAATAATGCAGCCCCTGTTGCAACACTGCAGCTTAAGGCTCTGCCATTAATGACAGGAGTAACGGACCTAGATGGCTGGAGGCGAGGGGGAAACCTTCGGGAATGGCAATATCCTCTTGGAATTGAATTGCCAAGTTCAGCTTTGATCCTTTGGAGAGGGGATTTCATTTCGGCAAGCATTGGTTTTGCCCCCCGCCCACCTCTCTCTTTCTCTTAACTGCTTTCTGTTTTAAATCCCAGCAACTGAGTAGAGATCAGTTCAGTTGTTGTAGAGGGAATTGAAAAAGACTATGTAAAGAGGTGGCTTGGGAATGAGATGGTCACCATATTTGTGGCCTCAGGGAGTGGTCAGCTCAAATGATGTGCTTCTTTCTCTCGCTTCATTATCTAGTTTGCTCTTTGTCTTAAGTGTAAATGCACAGAATCATAGAGAGAGCTAGGGTGGGCCAATCAAAATGGCTGACAGACCTGTGTGTGGTCTTCTAGGACTTAGGTAACATGAGCATTATGACCTGGTAATTAGTTTTACTCTTTAGAATGAAGAGATGTTTAATATTTTCTTTATGGCAGGCGTACACGTCTCAACTTCTGAGGGTTGGAAAATCATATTGTATGTCTACAAGCACATCACAGGTGTGTTTATGTGAAAATCAATAAGACTGAGTGAAATATATATTCGATGCAGTTTTATGACCTGGCGAATTGGCATGAAAATCTGTGCCAAAAACAGTACTTTCAGAACATCTCTCTCTCATAACAACTATTGATACGAGCCATGAATTTTTGCTACATAAAATATACATGTTTTTTTTTTAAGCACAGAGTAACCAATATGCCTGGTCTACCCGTGTGTGAATTAAAAAGTTAATTATAAGCTTGCCTTATCCTCCCGAATGGTCAAATTTCTCTGCAGTTCTCAGGTCCTTCACAGGGGCTTTTCTCCTTAGCAAAGAAGCTTTTCAAAGATGTCTGTTCCTTACCCATTTTGCTGCTTGTGGGTCAAAATTTGGCGCTCAAGTGACCGAGACATAAGTGAGAGAATATGGCCATTTTTCTAAATAAAATATTTAAAAAAAAAAAAAAAAAAGATCCTTCAGACTCATATAAATATAATGGAAATAATTAATGATTTCTTTTGGGGTCCGGTACCAACTGATCCATGGACCAGTGCTGGTCTGTAAACCGGTGGTTGAGGACTACTGAACTAAACCCTAGCAACTGCCACATCCCATCTGAAACAGTCTTTATGAGATGGTGTTTTTCTCACGCACAAAAACCGCATCTAACAGAAGCATCAACCGCTTTTACACACATCTTTCTAAATAATGTCATGCCTCAAGTCATGCCTCACAAAAAGACTTTGTGACCACCAGTTGAGGCACACTGATTTTGGACACTCTGCAAGGCTATATGCAGAAATAATTAATCCTTTCTATTTTGATGGCTTGAAATGACTGTAGCTAATGATCTTTGTGGAACTATTTGTTCTGTTGGCAGTTATATTGATTCTGATTTCTCAAAGGTTCCGATTTGTTTTAGACTAGTTCTTATAGCTGTAGTTTCTTTGTCCATTATGGTACTTCAAAGCCATGATTAGAATTTATCTGGCCAACTGTGTCACCACATCACTAAAACCATTGCACCATCATGGTTTTAAGAAACCCATGCATTAAATGTTGTTGTTGTTGTTGTTGTTTTTTTTTTCACTTGTACTGCACCAAAACACTTTCTAATGAGATTCATCATAGTCATTTGGCTTAGTGATAGAAAAGCATTTTTATTAAAATTGTATTGGCACAGAGCTCGGTAAGGAACAATTAGAGATCAGTTGCATATTGCTCTGCATTTCTTTTGATATTAAAACTAACATACTAGGTATTTCTCTTATTAGCATATTTATACTAATTTCATGGTCACCATTTTAATTTCTTAAAAATCTTCTTACAAATTCACCATAAAAGTTAAATCTATCAGGTTGTTTCCTGAAGCCCTGGTCAGATCATACGAATTTGTCACAATTTTGGCACAAGTTCCTTGATGTAGGATGTCGTGGGGATTTTTAATCAACAAATGGGCGTCGTGACTCAAGATTTCATAGTTTCTTTTCGTGTAATGTAGCATGGTTCACGACAACTGATACCATGTCTGCGACACCTCACAACACCATCGCAGGAAGTTGCATGTTTAATTTTTTTTCATGCTTCTGTCACTGTCACGTGGGTAATACTGTGCAATGGGAGCACATCATTTCTCGCTTATCTTAGTGGGCGCTGCCATTAATGCGCAGGTCAGGTAATAGGCTGCATATTTACTTATGAGTGGGTCATGGGTGGATAAGATCAGTCTTGCAAACTTTAACTACTTTTCTAAAATATTAAGGTCTTTTAAGCAATATTATCTGACAGACTGGCACAAATATGCAGACTTCTTTATTCTCACAACGAGCTTCTGAGTTCTCTCGTCCTTCCCACAGAGTTTGATCTTCTGAGGTAATCTGCGAACATGTTTAGTTCCGTGAATACATTGCAAAAGCATTTCCTGCTTATTCATATTTGTCATTAATAGTGAAAACAGTTTAATATAGGCTTCTTTAAAACTGTGAATATTTCACTTTAATTAAATGTTATTTAGGCGGCATTATTATTTTATTTAACAATCTCAAGACAATTTGTGTTTTAGCACATATAGAGGGCTTGTTCTGAAGAGCTTCACCTCAAATGTTATTCGTTATTGTTGTTTATTGATAACTGACCGACAAAAAATGCATTAAAATTAAGATCAAAATTATAGCAAACAAAATTAGTTTCAAAATTATATATTTTCCAAGAAAAATAAACAAATTATATTTTTGTTTAAGCCCCTCCACTACTCAACTGTACAGGTTTGTTTCACTCGAGGAAAATAGGGATTTAATGAATGCTTCACTGTGATTGTATCACAAATCTCAGTTATACTTTATATTGGCTAATCAATATGTCATCATTTAATGATTATGTCTTCAGCGTCAGATTTTTCCTTGCTGCTACTTATTTGCTTTCATTTTCTCATCTCACTTGCGGCAAGTTTTGGCAAAGTGCTTAATAAGAAACCCATGGCAGGAAAATATACATTTAGATTTCAAGGAAAATATCTTAAAATTAAAAAGGAATCCTAAGTTTGATCCTATCTATGTTGTAAGGAATGCCCTTATTACTTGTCTGCAAGCATCAGTGTTTCTGAGATTAAAATAAGATTAATTTAATTTATTTGAGATAATAAATATTGTTCTAGCAACACTTTGACTGCTTTGGGAAATAACACTTGTCGTAGACAACATGGGATGACAGATCGTGAAGGGACATGTAGTCTGGCACATTTGTGACTCACCACAAATCACGATTTTATCAAGAAAAAAATCGCATAATCTGACATAGTGACTTTTGTAACCAACAATAAAAATCGTGTGATCTGACTGTGGCTAAAGGATAAGTTCACACAACAATAATATGCTTAAAATTAATTTTTTGCAAATATCTGTTGGGAAAAAGGAGTTAAATGCATTCTCAGCCCTTTAGCAAAGGTTTCATTTGGGTTGTACTTGCTCATGCTATTTAACATGTAATATTTGCATGTGATACAAAATGGTTTTCACAAAATGGTCTACGTTTTTTTAAATCACCGTCCTTTAAATGTATCCTAAAGTTCCTAACAATAGAAAAAAAGTGTGAATTTTCACCTAAGATCTGCATTTTTGTTTAGAATATCCAGTGCTGGGAATCCCCTGTGTAATAGCTTCAGGGCGAATTAGCCTGGATTTAGTGCTGTCTGATGCTGCAAAACACAAAGCAAAGTCAGTGAATGACTTTAAAGCAGTCACTAGGAGCTACAATGTCTGTAGTTGGTTCATCTGGGAAGCTGTTAGGTCATAACAGAAGGGTTTCCCTTACATAATATTTACTTACTGGATAATTATAAAGGAAAAGATGTCAGGTTCAAGATCAGTTTCTAAAAGCCAATGGACAGTGAAGGGTTAAGTGTGTTTCCTGCAGGAGAATAAATTAAATGTGGCCATAATCACATTGCAGGAATGCAGTCAGTGTACTCTTGTGAAACACCCCCTAAGCCCTGGCTCTGCTCCACACTCTCAGAGCCTCACACAAAGATGGCTTTGTTCTCTTCCCCCCTCTCCCCTTTCTCTCTCTTTCTCTCTCTCTCGACTTTTTATTTCTTTGCCTCCTAACTCTCATTTGCTTTCCTCCATCCCAGTTTTACTTTCCCTCTCTCAAACATCCAGTCAGCGTTCCACTTTTCCACTTTTACTTTCTCTCTTTCCCTTTTACTGAATTCCCATACCCAGTCCTCTGCTTTTATTTTGTTTGGAAGATCAGATTTCTGGGCTGCCATGTTTCATTTTGTTCACTTTGTGACATAGCTTGTTTTCTCTAGAATAGAATCTTAATGATTTTTAACGAAAATATGTTGCAGAATGTATAAACTTACCCATTTTCACACTGTCCCACCAAATATTAAAACTTCTCACAGACCCATGTTAGGCTGAGACTTTGAAGCCCTGTATCTACAAGATATCTGTGTTCCCATATGGGATAATAAGAAATATATACAGAATATATCAATGAATGGGTTATCAAAAATACATGTGAGTCCTTCCTTGTTGCTGATGACTTAGAAGCGACCTGTGATAACTTGTTTGCTTCTGAAAAAATGGCTTTCGTTTTCTTTCTTTTTTTTTCTGTGAGACACTTCAGGTTCATATTAGAGACATTGACAGATTTGTCTTGCTCGGAGGCGGTTCATTCTTGGTTACTGATTTACTCAGGTGTTGGGTAATTGTCTGTAAATTCTTTCCCTCTTGCCTGATCAGTCAGAGAGGAGATGTGAAAGAACTGGCGGGTTTTCTTCTAGGAACTGTCATCTGCTCGCATCTCTGCCTGCAGCTGCTGCTCTGTATTCCAGCCACACTTGCATCCATGTGAATATGGAAGCAACAAACGAAAACGTTTGTATTAGCCATGTTTTCCTTTACATTCATTCTGTTCACAGGTGGTGGTTTACCAGCTCCCTGGAGACGCAGTGTATGCGTGCGCAAGTACATGTGCCGATTTCTTTCTGTACATATCTGAGTGTCATTGTTGAACAGAAACCCCCTTTCTATTTAAGTGCTAAACAGAATGAGTCACCCTGTCACAGCTGCAAATGTCCATACACTCCCAGAACTCTTCCGCTTTCAGCAGAGAGAGCATTGCATACATGGATATCAACCCCCCGAACTTCTGAAAGTAAAATTGGCTGTGCAATCAACTTTCAGACTGTGAGTCATACGTAGACAGAGCCCTGTCAGATAGATTCATCTTGCTGATCCCTGAGGCCTTCCCTTCAAAGAATGAGGTTACGTTGAGGTATACAAACTCCCCTGACCCTGCCTCCCATAAAAGAACAAGCCCTCAGACAATGGTGTTTACTGTCAATGGCGGTCATCGTCCAATTCATTAAATTTACATCAAGATTATGTAAGGGCAATTACACAACTGCAATCCCCGCTTTTTGTTCTTCATATTTTGGCTCTGCTGAAAAGCCACGGTGTCCTCAAATCTCTACAGAGGAAATGGAGCATTTCTGAATCAGAACATTTTTTCGCTGATGTCCCCAGCCTTGGCTCACAAAGGACAAAACGAGGCCCTTATTAAGCTGCCCCCTTGCCAGGCCACATAGAGGATTTGCCCGTTCAATGGGATCTGCAGGAACAACGAGGGAACAACGAAACTCTTCATCCTGTCAGGAAAACATGGCCGAGGATCCAAGGCCAATGGCCTATTTTTTGAGAAGAATCCAAACAACGTATTTGAAGCCTGTAACATGGAACTGGCTTTTCTTGGGTCCACTGTGTCTAAGCTGAAGCCTCGCATTATCTTCACACAGATAAAGTTAAAACAAAAGGCCTTGGCTGACTCAATGTTTCCAGCAGGGTGAAGAGTAGCGGGATTTTACAGAGCTGTACCATGTGTCTTGGCCAGTACCGCACTGACTCATTATTAGCAATCAGCGTTGGATCTGGATTCCTTTGGCTGCTGTGGTTCTGCGGGGTAAATGCTCCCATGATTGTGAGACATTTTTCGAGCTGCTCATCTCTGTAATTTAGCAATTTGGTTTGATTATTGTGGGGGATTTGTTTCAACTGTACCCAGAATAGCTCGGGCCTAGGCATATATGAGGTTTGCTAATGATTTAAACTTCCCTTAAACTTTCTTCCCAAGTGCAAAAACACATTCTGGAAAGGCTTAAGGTTTCTTTGCGGCTCTGCTTTCTAACTGCCCTGACCGTCTTTCAGTCCCCCTAATGAGAAAAATACAATTTTCTGGACTGCAGTGCTCCTGGTGAAGGGGCCCTTTCTCGGATACACCAGCAGGTTTAACCGAGGTGTTCATTTCAAGAAACCTTTTATCTCCTCCTTCCAACCCTCCAGACTCCATCTGATCTCCATAAATCAAAGAGGCAGAGTCGAAGGGGTCAATGCAAGATTCCTCAAGAGGAGTCGTCTCTTGTTCAAGCTGTTCCCGTCCTGGTTCATCGAATTGGGCCTTGTCAACCGGATCACTTATTTTACATCTGTACTACTTCACGTTCGCTTGTTCTCTGGGTAACTTCTTGAAACCCTATGCTAATATCCCATTTGGAAATGGGCAGAATAAAAAATGGTGAGCGATAGGCCATGAACGCCCCTCCTGAGCTGCAGGTTTCCATTCGCTATTTCCTGTCTCGCCACTCTTGCTAGAACTTGCCCCATGTGTTCTGCTTTATGGAGTAATAAAAAAGCGTAATAGCTCTCATCTATTCTTGTTAACAGCACAGTGTGCGCTTGTCTGAGTGTGACAAAGGGTGAGAGAAAGGCTGGATATGAAGTGAATTTGGAGCGGCCCCCCCTTTAAGGCATATGTAAACATTTACAGTTTGTCTCAAGCTGCTGGTGTGATTACAGAGGCTGTACTGTACAGAGGCAGTCAAATGGAAAATGCAGAGCACATGAGTATGAGTGGCCTACTTGCTGGAGAGCATTTCCTGACCACTCTTCACGGTATTAGCAGGGCGCTGCCTCTCCAAATTAATGTGCTACGTCTGATATAGAGGATTGTTAGGAGATCCAGTCAACATCCGTCTACACTCTGCTCAAGTATGTTTATGGGTTTGCTTATCTCCAGATTGAGTAGATGCCATAGTGCAGGGAGGGGATCAGACTTGCCGGCATAGAGTGACGCAATGGAAACAGAACCAAATTAAGTAAATAATTATGTTTGTAAGCAGCGTGTTCATGCTTTAGAATACCGGTCATGTGAAGTCACCAGTCACAATTTTGAAGCACTCATCCAATACAAACCCTCTTGTTCTGATGTGTAATGTGTTTTTGCTGGTTGTTATTGTTACGGGGAACTGGAGAAATCAGTCATGCCTGTTATTACTCCAAGCATGGAAGCAGTCAGGGTGCGGGATGCCAATATCTCTCTACAGAGATTGAGCTAGCTTCAGAATAATACAGCATATGTGAGTCTTAAGAGTCCATGTGTAGTCAAAATGTTCATTGTTTGTTTTCCTAACGTATTATTATTCTTTGAGTAAACAATTAATCAACGCAAGTTAATCCAATCCAAATGACCATTTGCTTCTGCAGTTAGAGTGGCAGTCCTTTTCTGTTGGCGTCACTTTGATGGCTCCAACCACAATTTTCTTAAACACGACCCCCTTACTGTTTGTTTAATACCATGGAATGATGCACAAAAAGAAAGCCCTGCCCCTTACTTAATATTCTGCTTCAGTTGGAAGTGCATTAGAATACTTCATGTGAACGTACTTTTAAGAGTGATGGACTTCATTAGTTTCCTGTGCAAGCTTGTAAGTTGATTTACAAATGAGCTAGACTACCAATTGGCGAGCCTACAGGGATCCACACTCAGTAAAGCCCTGTTGAAGTTTGCTGTTGATGTATTTGCCTTCTTTTATAGGGCCTCATCATGAGGCTTGTGCAGAAAATGAAACAAGACTTGCACCCAGCCTCGCGGGAGACGTTTTTCTCATGAAAAGCCAGTGCTTGGGCATCGAGAGGTTTCATAATAAGCATCACGGCCACAGGAATGACAGTAGCAAAACATAGCTGGATGTGTACTTAGCCATGTTCTACATTGTCTTCCCCCACAAACCTGGCCACATTAAATTTGGCTCTCATTTCCCTCAGCTGCTCACTAGGAGTTTGTTTGCTTGGGGTTTTATAGGAATTCCTATTGGTCAGTTAACTGCTTATGTTCCTCACCAAGACTTAAAGTACATTAGATTATAATGGAGGTTCAGGCTGCTGTGAAACTTTTTTTTTTTCTTCCACAAACTTTCACGCAGATTGATGCCTGCATGTGTATCTGTGTACAATACTGTCATGATCTCAGTCTGTGCCAAATGCAAACCAACCCCTATTTTTCTTGTCAAGTCTCTTTCGGGGTTCTTTTTAGTAGCGTTTAGCGAAACCTAAGCCACTTAACTCTAATCACGTAAAGTAGGGAGACAGTGGTCAAGACCATAAAGGGTCACTCATGGGGCACGGTGAAAGGAGGATCTGTATGATTAAGGAATTTTTATTTATTTATTTTTTTGTTAAATGATTTTGATTTCTCAAAAAAAAAAAAAAAAGACCTGAATTAATCTCTGCATTTTATGAAAAAGCCTAAAGATCTCATATTTTAATTTACTGACGTTTAGGTTATTACTGCCATTAGTGGTGGTAGGCTATTAGCAACTTATAAGGACCTCTTTTGTTTGTTTTTCATGTTTACATTGTGATTGATCTTAGAGTATGTTTACGCATATTTATTTATATTTCTACATTTATTTATTTGTGTGTGCATATGTGTGTCTGTATACTGTATGTATATATATATATATGAGCAATATCACACTCGTAGCAGTGCGATATGGCTGTATATCGGCACTGTTGGGAGGCGTGCGTTGGCACGTGGCCGCAGGCCGAGTGCTTTAGCGCCCCCACCAGTGCCGATATACAGCTATATCGCACTGCTACGAGTGTGATATTGCGTTTATACAACAGTTTGATGGCATAATTGTGTATAAAAAAACAAAATCAAACATGGAGAGTCTCAAAAACCCTTTTGTATAAGGAACTACTTTCTACCACCTTGGATTCAAATCATAAGCTGACAGTTTATCAGCTGAGCAAGCATCTTTTAAACTTTCGATCTGTAGTGTCTGCTTTTTGCTGGCTGAATGTGGGTGGAGTAATACACAAAGGGTAAAGAGGCTGTACAGGTGCTGATATTACTTAAATATATCACAGCTATCAGCCAATCAGACTCGAGAGCCAGACAGAACTGTTGTATATATATATATATATATATATATATATATATATATATATATATATATATATATATATATATATATATATATGTATATATGTATGTATGTATGTATGTATGTATGTATGTATGTATATATATATATATATATATATATATATATATATATATATATATATATATATATATATATATATATATATATATATATATATATATATATATATATATACATACACACACACAGTAGAAGTCAGAAATATTAGCCTGGCTAAATCATTAGCCCCCTTTTATTTTTTTTCACAATTTATGTTTAACAGAGAGATTAACTAGGTTAATTAGGTTAACTAGGCAGGTTAGGGTAATTAGGCAAGTTATTGTATAATGATGGTTTGTTCTGTAGACTATCAATGAAAAAAAATAGCTTAAAGGGGCTAATAATTTTGTCCTTAAAATTGTTATAAAAAAAATAAAAACTGCTTTTATTCTAGCCGTAATAAAACAAATGACACTTTCTCCAGAAGGAAAAAAAAAACATTATCAGACATACTGCGAAAATGTCCTTGCACTGTAAACATTGTTTGGGAAATTTATATAAAAAAATTGGGGGGGGGCTAATAATTTTGACTTCAACTGTATATAGTTTGGGGTTAGTACGATTTTAAAATGTTTATAAATAATCTTTTCTGCTCATTAAGGTTACATTTATGTAATGATGAATTTTTAGCTTCATTTTCAGTCACATGACCCTTCAGAAATCACTCTAAAATTAATTTTCATTGTTATTATCATTATTATTATTATAATTATTATTATTATTATTATTATTATTATGAATGGTTATAGTAATAAAAGCAATAATGACTGATGCCTGACTGAGTAATAATTTCATTTGAAACTATATACAATAAGTAATAAATAAATATTTGATAAATCACTATTTAACAATTTACATTTTATAAATGTCACCTTGATGGAAATAATTTTATTTATTTAATTTTTTAAATAAAATGAATAATTAAAAAAATATAATATACAGTTAAAGTCAGAATTATTAGTCCCCCTTTTAATTTTTTTTCTTTCTTTTTAAAATATTTCCCATCTAATGTTTCACAGAGCAAGGTAATTTTCACAGTATGTCTGATAATATTTTTTATTCTGGAAATAGTATTATTTATTTATTTATTTATTTATTCCGCCTAGAATAAAAGCAGTTTTTAATTTTTTTAAAAGCCATTTTAAGGTCAAAATTATTAGCCCCTTTAAGCATTTTTTTAAATAGTCTACAGAACAAACCATCCTTCTACAATAACTTGCCTAATTACCCTAACCTGCCTAGTTAACCTAATTAACGTAGTTAAGCCTTTAGATGTCACTTTAAACTGTATAGAAGTGTCTTTAAAAAGATCTAGTAAAATGTTATTTACTGTCATCATGGCAAAAATACAATCAGTCAGTAATTAGAAATGAGTTATTAAAACTATTATGTTTAGAGATGTGTTAAAAAAAATCTTCTTTGGGTTAAACAGAAATTGGGGGGAAAATAAAGCAGGGGGGCTATAATTCTCACTTTAGCTGTATGTATGTATGTATGTATGTATAAACATTGTTTTTAATATTAATGTTTAGATACAGACAACTGTAATAAAGCCAATGTTGCCGCTTTACAATATTATATTTGTGCATATACATTAGATTAGTCAGCACTGAAGCCAAATCTGGAGCTTATCTAACAAAATAACTTAAAATAAAAAGTACACCCACATTTTTATATTATAGAAAAATGTTAAATACAAATTTATAAAAGATGAAAAATCAAGAGAAGCAAAAAAAATAAAAAAAATGTAGTTAAAATTTTGTAGATTGTAAATTTTATTTGTTAGTGTATTTTTTTTTTTTTGCAATATTTTGCCTAAATTTAATTGTATTATCTTTCAATTTCTAATATGTTTGGTGACTAAAGTAATATTTTATCAAGCATATCCGTATAATAAATCTGTTTTGTTTAAATGCACCAAAATACATTGCCTACTGTATATTCACTGAGAAATGGATCAAAATATTAATTTTCAAAATTAGTAATTATGCTGAGCACCGTAGTTAGCCTGCAGTTTTATAGTATATAGCAGGGATGTCCAAACTCTTTCCTGGAGGGCCGGTGTCCTGCATAGTTTAGCTCCAACTTGCTTCAACACACCTCACTGGAAGTTTCTAGTATATCTAACAGGAGCTTGATTAGCTGGTTCAGGTGTGTTTAATTGAGGTTGGAACTAAAATATGTAGGACACCAGCCCTCCAGGACCAAGTTTGGACACCCCTAGTATATAAGAAATGTGATGTTTCCTTTATAACACTGTCTTAATGAGCAGACCGCTAAACTGTTTTAGATTTATTAAAGCTCCCTTTAAAAATAAAACTTTTTTTGTTGGAAAAGTAAATAGGTTAAATATAATATAATATAATATAATATAATATAATATAATATAATATAATATAATATAATATAATATAATATAATATAATAAATTATAGGAGGGCTAATTATTCAAGGGGGTCTAAAATAATAAAAAATATATATATAAATATATATATATATATATATATATATATATATATATATATATATATATATATATATTTTTTTTTTTTTTTTTTAAGTTAAATTATAATAAATGATAACATATTATATTAAATAACATTTAATAAATTATAATATAATATAATAAATTATAATAAAAATTATGTAATATAATATAATATAATGTAATATAATATTATGTGGCGCAGTAGGTAGTGTGTAGTGTTGTCGCCTCACAGCAGGAAAGTTGCTGGTTTGAGCCCCAGCTGGGTCAGTTGCCGTTTCTGTGTGGAGTTTGCATGTTCTCCCAGCCTTCGCATGGGTTTTCTCCGGGTGCTCCAGTTTCGCCCACAGTCCAAAGACATGCAGTACAAGTGAATTGGGTAGGCTAAATTGTCCGTAGTGTATGAGTGTGTATGGATGTTTCCCAAAGATGGGTTGCAGCTGGAAGGGCATCCGCTGCGTAAAACATATGCTGGATAAGTTGGCGGCTCATTCCACTGTGGCGACCCAAAATTAATAAAGGGACTAAGCCGACAAGAAAATGAATGAATAATATAATATAATATAATATAATATAATATAATATAATATAATATAATATAATATAATATAATATAATATAATATAATATAATAAATATAATATAATAAATATAATATAATATAATATAATATAATATAATATAATAAACTTATTGTTTCGCAGATTAATCAGTTTCATGTTTTCATGTTTTCCAGAGAACATGAACCCAGAAAGCTTTTCAAACCGAGGAACAGATCCAGGACTTCAGCCAATCAGAGTGAGGACAGGGTTCATCTTCAACCTTCCTCAGGCTGCTCCTTCTACATGCTGAAAACCTCTCTGGCTGTTATTGCTTTACATTTAAGGCCGGTAAACAAATGTCAGGACTGATGTTTTGGATGTCAGCTAAACGCTCAATGCCGTCCATTATCTCAAGATAACCAAGTGCAGTGATCCATTCGACCATCAAGGTTATTTCGATGGTCATCTGATGACAGAACATTCTCGAATGTAATATTCAGCGCAGGAAAACGAAGTGCTACCGTTGTGTTTCTTTCAAGGACAAGCCATGGTTAAACATTGCTAGAACATGTGGTGGATCAGCAGCTTGTCCTTTATGGTGACAAACAGCGAAAGACATAAGAAGGACTCTACAGGTTGACGGTCAAGCTTCTGCTCGGTCGAACATTACCTCTAGTTTTCATCTAGTTAGAAAACTGCACCATCAGTCAGCTATTGATTGACAGACCTATTTTCTCTCTCTCTCTCTCTCTCTGGTTGTATGATAAGACAGCAGTCCTGCACAAACGCTTCTTGACCCTGACTGGCCGTTGCCATAGCTTCAATTCCCATGACTCCTGTTCCCATGGTTCCTCTGCCTTAAAGGGAAGTTAGTCTGATTAAATGAACAATGGTGTTATTTTGGGTGGTTCCTTCTTTTTCTGCTTGTTTTGCTTTTGCTGTGTATGTGCACATTGACACTTATTGTCTGTCAACTTTATATTTACGGAGCAAGTTCTGCTTTTGAAACTCTTTTAACACTAATAAATCGCAAACCTCTCACTGTTTTCATTTTATTAGCAGGTTTTGCTGACGGTGCGAACGATGGTGACGTCTGTACCTCTCCTTCTGCAGATAAAGTCGGTTGTGACTTTACTCAACCTGCAGTGCTGAGTAGGTGTTTTCTCTGTCTATCTTTCTCTTTCATCCTCTTTCGGTCTATCTCTCCTCCCTTCCCCCACATACGCAGGCTGATAGGCTGTGAGTTGACGTGTTTTGACAGATCGTTTTAATGCTCGACCTGTGGCGATATCGCTGCCTGTGTCTGTGCCGAGAGGAGGAAAAGCCTCCTTCCTTCCAAATAAACTCCTTGATTTCCTGCACACCACAGAGGGAGATGTAAAAATAAGAGCAGAGGATCACGAGATTGGGACACAGTTGTAAAGTACAGGGTCAGCTTGATCCTTTACATCATCAGATATGTTTTTTGTGTATCCGGTCATAAGAACAGTTGAGTATCATTTGGGTTTTTCATGCTACCACTGTCAAATTAATACTTGAACAATGCAGAAAAGTGAACATAAATATAAAAATATTAGCAAGTTATAATCACTTAACATAGTTTGGTAAGACTTTAGTTTAAATACTAATTCTCACTACTAGTTTATTTGTACTTATATATTATTGATATATATTATATATGTCGCCTATCCAAGTAGAAGTCAAGTTATTATTTGTTGCTCTTACCACTCAGATCAACCACAAGACTTTTGTCAGGCAGTGTAAAGTACATATTCTGCATTATTTTATTTTGCATCCTTAATCCTACCCAATACCTAAATCCAACTACTAGTTTATTGGCTATTAATCTGCTTGTTAAGTTGTGATGTATGAAATACAGTTTCTGGGTCCAAGCTGCTACCCATTTGAAATGAGAAATTGCTCATTTATGACCACTTTCTAGTCAAATCACACATTAAAGTGACTTAATTATATATTAAATCATGGTGTACACAACAGTCTCTGGACTTGCTGCATTACTGACACCAATGCTTTAACAGTTTATAATAAAAAGAATCACTTTCTGGCCATCAGATATTAGGCATATATATATATATATATATATATATATATATATATATATATATATATATATATATATATATATATATATATATATATATATATATGTGTGTGTATATGTGTGTATATGTGTGTATGTATATATATGTATATATATGTATATATGTATATATATGTATATATATATATATATATATATATATATATATATATATATATATATATATATATATATATATATATATTAGGGCTGTCAAAACTAGCGCGTTAACGTACATAATTAATTTGAAATATTTAATTAAAAAAAAAAAAAAAACGCAGTTGCAGTTTTTTTTTTTTCCTGTTGTGTCCGAAGTGTGTTTCGGGATTTTGGGATTCACGTGTTCATTTAAGATAATCAAAAATCGCTGTTTACATGGTAGACTCTTGATCAGTATTATCTTAATCATCAAATCTAAGTATTAGTGCCCATGTGAATCAAAGTGCCAGATGAATTTGCAAGCTGTCAAAAACATTTCTCTGCCCTTAAGCTGCGTACCTCAAATGTTTCATCAAGTTTGACATATTTCCCCCCCTTTTGTAAAGTGTCTGCTTCACGTTCCTCTGTCAGAATATTTGCGTGTTAAATACAGCCATACTTTAGAATGCTTACTTTAAGCAAATTTGATGAACGCGATTGTGCGTGTTGATGAATCTGAAGGGATCCCTCTCTCTCACCGGCACTGCGCTCGTTGTCTTTCTCTTTCTCTCTCTCTCTCTCTCTCTCTCTGTGTGTGCATGTGTGTGTGTTTGTTTGTGTGTGTTTGTAGTCCACTTAGAATCCAACATGGAAAACATTTTTGTTTGTTGTTGGCATGGATTGTTTTGAAATTCAAATGGCACTTACATGCCTGTGTTTTTACTTCAGTAATAAATAAGGCATTTTGTGATTATTCATGACTAATTATAAAAAAAAAAAGTGTAATTAATCACGTGAATTTTTTAATCATTTGACAGCCCTAATATTTTTGTTCCCAATTTCTGTTTAATTTATGTTTCTAAACATAATAGTTTTAATAACTCATTTCTAATAACTGATTTATTTTATCTTTGCCATGATGACAGTAAATAATATTTTACCAGACATTTTTCAAAACACTTCTATACAGCTTAAAGTGACATTTAAAAGCTTAACTAGGTTCATTAGGTTAACTAGGCAGGTTAGGGTAATTAGGCAGGTTATTATATAATGATGGTTTGTTCTGTAGACTATTGAAAAAATATATAGCTTAAAGGGGTTATTAATTCTGACCTTAAAATGGCTTTTAAAAAACTTTAAAACTGCTTTTATTCTAGCTGAAATAAAACAAATAAGACTTTCTCCAGAAGAAAAAATATTATCAGACATGCTGTGAAAATTTTCTTGCTCTGTTAAACATAATTTGGAAAATATTTAAAAAAGAAAAAAAAAATTAAAAAGGGGGCTAATAATTCTGACTTTAACTATCTTCAACTGTATAATATTTATAATATGTGTAAACTGTATTCTATATGTTGTAAACGTCTTTGCGTATAATGACAGTTGCAGTACTAATATCAGCAAAGTAGTCCAAAGTCATCAATACTTTTGCAGAAATGTGATTATAATTACTGCATGTTTTGACCTACCATGAGATACACATGGCATACACAATGCAGTTCACCATAAATGTTACATTTGACATAATAGCTACATTACAGTCATGCAATAATTGCAGTAGTTTGCACTTTTTCATAAAAGCTATGATTAATAAAAACG
The DNA here is from genome assembly GCF_052040795.2 of Danio rerio. Classification (NCBI taxonomy): domain Eukaryota; kingdom Metazoa; phylum Chordata; class Actinopteri; order Cypriniformes; family Danionidae; genus Danio; species Danio rerio. The sequence goes on from NC_141040.1 coordinate 9,720,018, forward strand.
TATATGTTCGATAAAAGAATCTTTCTCATATCCATTATTCTCCCCACACTTGTGAATATATTGTGTCTGGTTTTTACTATTTAACTTTTTTGTTTGTTATCTATTAAATTGTTTTCAACTATGAAACCAGCTAAATTGTCCAGTGTGAGTGTGTGTGGATGTTTCCCAGAGATGGGTTGCGGCTGAATGGCCATCCGCTGCGTAAAAACAAAATGCTGGATAAGTTGGCGGTTCATTCCGCCGTGGGGACCCCAGATTAATAAAGGGACTAAGCCGACAAGAAAATGAATGAATGAATGAAATTGGCTGTACTGTATGAGTGTGTGTGAATGAGATGTGTGTGGTTTGTTCCCAGCACTGGGGGTTCACAAGTAAATGTACTCTCAGTGCTGGGTTGTTTGTAAGGGGATCATAAAACATATGCCGGAGTAACTGGTGGTTCATTCCACTGAAGGAAAGTGTGGAATTATACAACTGATCTCCGCTTTGTGTTAGGCTGCTGATAAGCCTGTCTGGCTTTATTCTGTGATAACAACCTCCTGGACATACTTTATCCCTGGCATAAAGAAGCGGTCTGATCATCACAATAATAAAGATATAATAATGTGCAGCGACGTTAAACATATATGCTGGGTAGAAACACAGCCAACGTTTCAATACTAACCTACCACATAAAAAGAGTAGAGGACACACACATACATGGCCCAGGGCTTTATTATTCTTAGTGAGAAAAGATAGCGCTGCCGAACGCTTTGACGATTATCAGTAGATTTAAATTAGCCTTGATTCCTTTTTTTCTTTCTTTCTTTTGTGGAGGTGTATGCTTTTGAACTGATAAGTCTGGATACTTGTGACCTGAAACAGTTCTGTTCAGAGCCTTTTGTTTTGTTCAGCTTTGCAAGGCTCATTTAGTTATTGCACAGTCTTGAGGTTAAACCAACAACAGTTTGTTCCACGAGCTCAAAACTCGCCGAAATGCCCCTTCTGTGCCCGCATTAGTGAGAATCATTTCAGTCTTCTGACATTATGAACTCCTCTTTGTTTACTCATTGGCCTCTGAAACACTCAGAGGGAGAAAAAAAAGAGCTGATAGAGGAATTACAAAGTCTATGGTGCGGGTGTTGCTCAACTTTGCGACTTTGGCCTTATTCCTCTTAAAGGCCCAGTGACCCACAGTCCCCGTGTGAATAGACACTGTCTGTTCTTGACTGAATAACCTCTACAAGTACAGTATTTCAAATTCTAGATTGCTGCAATGCTTTGGCATCTACTTTTTAAAGGGAAAAAGGAACATGCTGTTGAGTAAATCTTTCAGATGTTCTGAATCTAAAATAATAACATGCCTTTTGTTGGAATCTGACTTTAAATACACTCACTGGCCAGTTTATTAGGTACACCCATCCAACTGCTTGTTAATGCAAATTTCTAATCAGCCAATCACATGCAGCAGCTCAATGCAATGGAGACATGAAGACGATCAAGACGATCTGCTGCAGTTCAAACCGAGCATCAGAATGGGGAAGAAAGGCGATTTAAGTGACTTTAAATGTGGTATGGTTGTTGATGCCAGATGGCCTGGTCTATGTCTTTCAGAAACTGCTGATCTACTGGGATTTTCATGTACGACCATCTTTAGGGTTTACAGTGAATGGTCCGAAAAAAAGAAAATATCCAGTGAGCGGCAGTTATGTGGGCACAAATGCCTTTTTTTTCAAATGCCAGAGGTCAGAGGAGAATGGCCAGACTGGTTCAAGCTGACAGAAAGGCAACAGTAACTCAAATAACCACTTGTTACAACCACTTGTTACAAACTGAGGCAACAATTCACACAGACTCACCAAAATTGGACAATAGAAGATTGGAAAAATGTTGCCTGGTCTGATGAGGCTTGATTTCTGCTGCGACATTTGGATGGTAGGGTCAAAATTTAGCGTCAACAACATGAAAGCATGGGGGTCCAATCCATTACTAGTAAGGTGTACCTAATAAAGTGGCCAGTGAGTGTATTTAAAGCAAAGCCAAAATTTCATCCAGTTTAAAAAAAAAATAAGAAGAAACAAAGAATAACAGTGTTTCTGGCTTGTCTTTAGTAAGCAGAATGGACATTAGTAATACCACAAATGCCATTTCTCTGTGTGTGTGAAAGATGAATACACTTTTAAGATAAAAATGATTCATGTGGAGGCCAAACTGAACGTTTATTAGTGATCACTCTAGTCTTTAGTGTCACATGATGCTTTAGAAATCATTTTAATACACTGATTTAGTGCAGTTAGTAACACTCTACAGTCAGTGCTCTTTTGTTAGCAATAGTTACCCTGTAAGTGCTAAGGCAGTCTTGATTAACATTAATTTAACTTTTAACAAATTAATTTTATTAATTGTTTATTGGAATTAACTGAGCTGTTTGTTCATTAATACAATGCATTCATTTATCTTCTTTTCGGCTTAGTCTCTTTATTAATCAGGGATCGCCACAGCAG